>NC_057933.1:5463329-5508329 GCF_018555375.3 Anguilla rostrata | reverse complement strand
CCTCCTGCTGCTCTGCGCGGTACGCGGGTCAGAATGCTGCTTTTCACGACCGATGAGATTTACTTTATCGTGCCCGAGGGGGAAATTAGACTCAGGCATGGTGCTGATGGGTAAACACGACGCGCATCACCTGTGGCCGGTGTACATAAACAGGCACTGCGCGTACCTGTAACACACACACACACACACACACACACACACACACACACAGGTCTCCTTCACACACACACACACACACACACACACACACAGGTCTTCTCCACGCAATCGCATCCACTCCGCACAGACAGTGTATTACACAAGGTCACTCCCAGGCCCCTGTCTGCCGCTGTTAGGGAGATTGATTGACAGGCGGGTGAAGGGAGTGTCTGTTCCTGTTCGTCACATTTGGCGGGGCGGTCGGAAGCGTTCCGCCGCCGCGCCGGAGCGTAGCGGGAATGTGGCCGCCGCTCGGCGGCGTGGCGGGCGTGGCAGCGTGGCGGTGCGTCTCTGTCTGTCAGTCAGACCGCTCGAGTCGCCGCCGACCGATTCTGAATGTCAGCTCCGGCTGGTGTGCGGATGATCGGCGTGGAGAGGGAGAGAGAGAGAGACAGAGAGGGAGAGAGAGCTAGAGGGGAGAGGGGGAGTGAGTTTGAAGAGAGAGGGAGAGAAGAGGAGGGAGAGAGAGAGAGAGAGCTAGAGGAGAGAGGGAGTGAGTGAGAGAGGGAGAGAGCTCGAAGAGAGAGGGAGAGAAGAGGAGGGAGGGAGAGAGAGAGAGAGACAGAGCGGGAGAGAGAGCTATGGGGGAGAGAGGGAGTGAGTGAAAGAGGGAGAGAGAGAGAGCTCAAAGAGAGAGGGAGAGAAGAGGAGAGAGAGAGAGAAGACAGTTGGTGCTCACGTCTGTCCAGTAGTTTGCTCTTCACTTACGCCGTGTTATGAAGGAGCAGTGACAGGTGTGACAGGGCCTAAGCCACCGTCCTGGGCCTCAGCCGAGCCGAACCAGGCCGAACCAGGCCAGGCCAGGCCAGGCCATGCTAGGGCGTATCTCATTCTGCCATCACTAGCTTTGCGCTGCTGTCTCTGTGTAAAATCACTGATCTCAGAAAGAGAAAAGAAGTGGTCTGGCGTTGTGGTCAGTGGTCCCTGCCAGTCCTCCTGACGTTCGTATGTCCGTCACAGAAGAGGGGAGGTGTTTGGGCGTGGCAGAGAGGGCAGCAGCACTGTGTGACCCCTCCTCCGTCTTTGCTGACTAAGGGGACGCCTCCTCCCCCGTCGTGGGGTTCTGTCCTTCTGTGACTCAAGGGGGACTCGAACCCGCAAACCTCTGTGATCCCCGAACTCAGTGAGGCTCGGACACAGTCCCCCCCCCCGGCATACCAGCCGCGCCACACGTGCGTGTGTGATTACTCACGCCGCCGAAGCTCCAACGCTCGCTGCGTCACTCGCGGTAACTGGGCCCGCCGTTGGCATGGCGATGTCCGTGGGGGCACTGCGAGGGGGGCTGAGGAGGCGGAGCCTGGGGGCCGCGGAGACGTAATGAGCCCGAGGGTCAGCTGACCGTACCGGACGGAGGTGCCGCTCCGGATCCATCCAGCATCCAGGAGGAGGAGAGGCCAGCATCCCCTGCTGTCGGGGCCCTCCTTCCGGAAGATTCTCTCGCAGGACGAACTCACTGGCCTCTCCTCCTCCTCCTCCTCCTCCTGCTTCCTTTGAAACAGAAGCAGAAGTTTTTTTTTGGTTTTTTTCTCCGAAGGCCTCGTCAGAAAAACCCACGCGTCCTCGACCGAAGGTAGCTCCCTCCCCCAGGCCACACCCCCAACGCCCCCCCACCCCCAATCCCCCCCCCCCCCCCAGCCCCCGCTCAGCGGCTGCCAGCCCTGGGGCTCCCCCTCCGCGTCCAGAAGAACGAGCGAGAGAGAGAGAGAGAGAGAGAGAGAGAGAGAGAGAGAGAGAGAGAGAATGAGCGAGCGAGCGCCATCGTCTAATTATTTTTACCCTAATTATTTTCATAGTTCCCGAATTCCGCAGGCGGGCGTCGGCGGGCGGAGACTGGGCGGGGTTAAACCCCCCGGGGGGGGCGGGCCTACGCCGCCTCTTCCACCCTCGTTCATTCCCAGTTTACATAGTTATTCATGCGCTCACTCGTTTATTCATCCGTTTGTTTCCTTCCTTCGATCCTCGGGGGGCTGCGCTGTAAACGGAATCGAATTTCCCACATATTTCCCCTCTCCTTTTTTTCCACCTCTTCCCGTTTTTAGCCGAAACCAGAAATTGGGGGGGAAATGCTCAAGCGAGGCGAATCGCACGAGATCTCCCAACTGCCGGAAAAAACAAACATTCTGCGCACAGCGGTTAATTTTGGGCTGTCTGGGCAAATTAAAATCGTGATTACAGTTTTAAAAAAAATTAAATTTTCCTTTTTTAGTATTGTTATTTTTTTTGACGGGGAGGGACGCTGCAGTTGTTTTCCCGTTTTTTAAAAGGAAACTTTAAAGGAGCAGCGAGATTTGCGAGGGGGGGAGAGAAGGTCCTGAGGGTTCTGCTTAACAATGCAGCTCTGATTTACACTAGAGCAGCAGAGAGCGAGAGCAGCAGAGAGCGAGAGCAGCAGAGAGCGAGAGCAGCAGAGAGCGAGAGCAGCGGTGAGCGAGAGCAGCAGAGAGCGAGAGCAGCAGAGAGCGAGAGCAGCGGTGAGCGAGAGCAGCAGAGAGCGAGAGCAGTGTGGCTACAGACCCAGGCTTATTCTCCCACTGGCTGAAGAGCGGGGAGAGGCTGAATAAACAGAGAGGGCCATAAGCCCCTGAGCAAGTGCGCACACACACACACACACACACACACTCACACGCTTGCACACACACACACACACACTCACATCCACACACACACACACACATATACACACACACTCACATCCACACACCCACACACACACACACACAGCTGCTTAAAATAAAGAGGGTTCTTCATTACAGTATTGAGTTTTAACAACCGTTTCCTTACGTGGGTACAGTAGCCACACGCACCCTCAGTTTTGCTTAGCGACGCCCTCTTTCATATCTGACTTAATTATATCAGCGCCTAGAAAATTCTGACATTCCACACTTTAGTTGTGGAGCCTTTGTCAGTGTGTTTGACGCTGGCTTTCTTCGCCCCGGTTGGCACCTGGGACACAGGTACTCACGGGATACGCCTGAGTCTGTCACAGCCTTGGCGGGACGTTTGCGCTACTGCGAGAGGGCCTGCAGCAGCTCCGTCCTCTCAGACCGCCTGCCAGGTTGAGTCCCCCAGGCACCACCCCATAATGCACTGTTCGATACCAAAGATGTGCTCCTGGTTGTAATTACCCCTGCAGGTTCAGCCAGGGGGAGCGGTGCAATAGCGGCTGCTGAGACTGCTACTCCCGTGCCGTGCGTTTATAACAAGAGACAGTTCCTCTAATTAAGTGCGTGGGGACTGCAGTGAAGGGAGTGTGGCACCATAGACGTTTGGTTTGTCCATTCCGATCTGGAGCAGTGATCTCCGTGGTGCTTGTGTACAGCCCAGGAGAGAGTCTGTGTCCTGGTTCTGCTGAAGGGGTTTCTGGGAGGAGAGGGCGATGCGACGGTGTTACCTGGCCCGAGTTCCTTAAGCACTGCAGCCGCACTGTGTCACTGTCAGCCACACAGACTGAGAGAGAGTGCAGGGTGTGCGCGTGTGTGTGTTTGTGTGTGTGTGTGTGTGTGTATCGTATGGTATGTGCATTTGTGTTAGTGTTCTTATTCTGTGTGCGTGTGTGTGTACCTGCATGTGTGTTGTATGTGCATTTGTGTTAGTGTTTGTATCGTGTGTGTGTGTGTGGGAGTGTGTTTATTGTGTGTGTTTGTGTTTCTGTGTGCGTGCGTGTTCTGTGTGAGTGTGTTTATTGTGTGTGTGCGCGTGTGTGTGTTCTGTGTGTGAGTATGTTTAGTGTGTGTGTGTGTGGGAGTGTGTTTATTGTGTGTGTTTCTGTGTGCGTGCCTGCGTGTGTGTGTGTTGTGTGTGTGAGTGTGTTTAGTGTGTGTGTGTGTGAGTGTGTTTATTGTGTGTGTGTGTGTGTTGTGTGTTTAGTGTGTGTGTGTGGGAGTGTGTTTATTGTGTGTGTGTGTGAGTGTGTGTGTTGTGTGTTTAGTGTGTGTGTGTGTGTGTGTGTGGGAGTGTGTTTAGTGCGTGTGTGTGTGTGTGTGTGAGTGTGTTTATTGTGTGTGTGTGTGTGTGAGTGTGTGTGTGTGTGTTTAGTGTGTGTGTGTTGTGTGTTTAGTGTGTGTGTGTGTGTGTGTGGGAGTGTGTTTGTTGTGTGTGTGTGTGTTTAGTGTGTGTGTGTGTGTTGTGTGTGTGAGTGTGTTTAGTGTGTGTGTGTGTTGTGTGTGTGAGTGTGTTTATTGTGTGTGTGTGTGAGTTGTGTGTTGTGTGTTTAGTGTGTGTGTGTGTGGGAGTGTGTTTAGTGTGTGTGTGTGTATGAGTGTGTTTAGTGTGTGTGTGTGTGTGTGTGTGTGTGAGTGTGTTTATTGTGTGTGTGTGTGTGTGAGTGTGTCAGCATTAGTATCTGTATGTGTTTATCCGTTTGTGTTTGGCTTCTCTCTGGATCCTCACTGCAGCTGTAGGCGAGTCTCAGAACACAGGCACTGGCAGCTCTGACAAATCCGTTAATCTCTCTTCTGTCCCTCGTCTCGCTCTCTTTCCTTCCCTGACTCTCTCTCTCTCTCTCTCTCTCTGTCTTTATCTCTCCCTCCCTCTCTCTCTGTCTCTCTCTTTATCTCTCCCTGTTTCTCTGTCTCTCTCTCTCTCTGCCCCTCACTCTTTCCTAAAGAGTCAGAATCCTGTTCATGCAGGATTAAGGAATGCAAGATTTCCCTCTTTAAGTTGGTCACTAAATCGCGAATAATTCCCCATTCAAATACATGCAGTGTGTGTGTGTGTACACATTCATGCATGCACTACACTTACAGTTCAACCATAGTTTATTTATAAAAATGGACTGGTTCCTTTATTGATTCTATGTTACTGTGAGCAACAAAATGAGCACCAATGTCAGAAAACCGGTTTATATGCAAATGAGCTCGCGTTCCATGCACATTTCTGTCTAGATCATGAGACTGTTCTTCATTCATTTGTGGATAAGGGTCATGTGACCATATTTTGGCCTGTGTGGGGCTCGGGCATGGGTCACATGAACAGGTCTCGGTGCTATATAGATATGGGTCACATGACCAGTCATCCATGCTGTATAGATGTGGGTCACATGACCAGTCGTCCATGCTGTATAGATGTGGGTCACATGACCAGGCCTCAGTGCTGTATAATTGGGTCAAACCGACCTTAGCCAGTGCGGTGTACACCGTTTACATAGAACAGCTGGCGATTTGCTGAATATCCATAACCATATCCATATTCATAGTCCACATATCCATACAGAATTACTGAAGCAGTTCAGGTTGAGTCCAATGAAAGTGCCTGGGAATCAAACCTGCAGCCTCTGCCCAGTTCCCAAACCATTACGCTACACCCCCAGCTAGGAACAGTGTAATTGCTGGAGGTGTGGACAGGCCAGGTGGTGATGGTGGCAGGTTGCCCTTTTACCCTGCCAGGTTACGCGGCGGTTCTGCTTTTGCGCTCTTAATTTGCCACACTGGCGTGGGTCCGAGCGGCGTTTCTGCTTTTGCGCTTTTAATTTGGCACACTGGCGATGTCCGAGCGACGTTTCTGCTTTTGCGCTCTTAATTTCCACTGGGGCGTCGAGCGTTTCTGCTTTTGCGCTCTTAATTTGCCACACTGGCACAGGTCCAAGCGGCGTTTCTGCTTTTGCGCTCTTAATTTGGCACACTATTGCGGGTCTGAGCAACGACTCTGCTTTTGCGCTCTTAATTTGCCCCACTGACGCGGATCCAAGCAGCGTTTCTGCTTTTGCGCTCTTAATTTGCCACACTGGCGTGGGTCCGAGCGGCGTTTCTGCTTTTGCGCTCTTAATTTGGCACGCTGGCGATGTCCGAGCAACGTTTCTGCTTTTGCACTCTTAATTTGCCACACTGGCGGCGTCCGAGTGACGTTTCTGCTTTTGTGCTCTTAATTTGCCACACTGGCACAGGTCCAAGCGGCGTTTTTGCTTTTTCGCTCTTAATTTGGCACACTGTTGCGGATCTGAGCAACGACTCTGCTTTGCGCTCTTAATTTGCCACACTGACGCAGGTCCAAGCAGCGTTTCTGCTTTTGCGCTCTTAATTTGCCACGCTGGCGCCGGTCCGAGCGGCGTTTCTGCTTTTGCGCTCTTAATTTGCCACACTGGCGCGGGTCCGAGCGGCCGTGGGTGTGCCACCAACCGCCGCCGCCGCCGTGGCGCTGGCTTCCACCTCGGCGGTATCGGCACCAGAGGGCAAACGGATCGCGGCGCTGGAGCGCAGGCCTCGCCGTCAGACGCCGCTGTTCAGTCTCCCAGCATGCCTGCGCTTGGCAGCCCTCCCTGTGCCACGCGAGTTCAAAAGGTGCGCAGCCAATCAGAGCGGCCGTAAGGGTACAGCGGTTAGTGCAGGTGCCTGACACTGGAACTCTGAGCCTGATTTCAAAGAGAGAGAGCAAAGATTTAGAAATTCAATACTTGGGAACGGAATACAACGGAATACTTTTACAGCCTTTACTTTACTATCAGCGTTTTATTGGCTTTAATCCCACTTCACATGGATAAATCAAAAGTTAAGAATACAGAAAATGCACACACTCACACACACATGCTTGTGCACACACACACACACACACACACGCTTGTGCACACACACATACGCACATATGCACACACACACAAACACACACACACGCACTCATATGCACGCACACACAAACACACACACGCACACATTTCACAGGAATATAAGACATGTACTGCAGGACCCGATCAGGCTGTGGATCTGAGAGCGCAGCAGATGTCTGCTCTGCTCGCGCGGAATCGAAGCACAAAAGCGTGTTTCTGTGCGAAGCCGGTGGCGCGTCGCAGGTGACTGACAGGCGTCAGAAACCTGGACGTCTCCCCGCGGCAGATGGCCGGTGAGACGGCGGCGGATGGCGAGGAACCGCCAAACGCATCGCGGTCCCCGCCGCTGCCAGGGAGGAAGCGTCGCGCCGCGCCGCGTCGATCCGCACCCCGCACCCCCACCCCGCTCTCCGCGCCTGACTTCCCCCAGAATTCCCGCCATTTCACACGGGGCTCACGCTAGGGCTGGGCGACATGGACAAAATCAAATATCACAATATTTTTGACCAAATACCTCGATATCGATATTGTGATGTTATTGCGGGGATGACTATTGGCACTTTCACAAAATTATTGTGAAAGTACCAATCGAATATGATTTTTGATAAATAATCATCAGCAGTGCCTATGTAATAACTAGGTAAAGGCAAATAATAGAACAGCTAGAGCAGTCAGGTAAGTTCAGAAAGTTACATCACTTTACTGTAATGCTGCCTTTAAAACCAGGAAAAGACAACACGTACGCCATATCACGATATTACGACATACAAAATCCCAGCCGATATGTAGTCTCATATCACGATATCGATATATTTCCCAGCCCTAGCTCACACAGAGCCCAGAGTAGGGCTTAGCTGAGGGACACAGAGCCCAGAGTAGGACTGCGCTGAGGGACACAGAGCCCAGAGTTGGGCGACACAGAGCCCAGAGTAGGGCTGAGCTGAGGGACACAGAGCCCAGAGTAGGGCTGAGCTGAGGGACACAGAGCCCAGAGTAGGGCTGAGCTGAGGGACACAGAGCCCAGAGTAGGGGACACAGAGCCCAGAGTAGGGCTGAGCTGAGGGACACAGAGCCCAGAGTAGGGCTGAGCTGAGGGACACAGAGCCCAGAGTAGGGCTGAGCTGAGGGACACAGAGCCCAGAGTAGGGGACACAGAGCCCAGAGTAGGGGACACAGAGCCCAGAGTAGGGCGACACAGAGCCACTCATTCCACAGCCTGTGCCTGTGAATCACCTGCCGCTGAGGTCGCTGGCCTAGCGTGGGGGGAAGTGCTGCCTGTTTGTTTCCTCCCTCTCAAATCCCCCATACCCCTCCCCGACGGGCACACGTGCGCGCAGGCACGGTCCACGTCCTGGCTCGTAGCCGTAGAGATAAGTGCCGCGATTTTTGGAGAAGTGACTAAAGATAGATGCCTGAGTCACGTGACTGCTGAGTCACATGACTACTGAGTAACGGCCTCAGCCATGATCCTCCTGGAAAAACAAACTCAGAAACTTCCTCTGTCCATCCCTCCATCCATCTCTCTCGCTCTCTCTGCCTCTCTTTCTTTCTCCCCACCTCTCTTTCTCTCTCTCTCATGCTGTATTTTCCCCTTCTCTCTCTTTGTCTAGCTGTCTCTCTCTCTCCTTCTCCTCTCCCTCTCTGTCTGTCCATCTTTCTCTCCCTCCCTCCCTCCCTCGCTCTCTCGCTCTCTTTCTCTCTCTATTTCCCTCCCTCTCCTCGCTTTCTCTGTCCATCTCTCTCTCTCTGCCCCCCTCTGTCTGTCCCCCTCCCCCTCTCTCTCCTCCCTCCCCCCCCCCCCCTGCATTGACACGCATCTGACAGTGGATCAGTCGGGGCTGTTGATAAGGAGCCTGTGAGGCTGTGACTTCATACTCGTGCACTTTGCCACCCCTCATTAGGGCATCATTAAGGATATAATTAACTGCCCCACAGCCCACAATTACCTCTCTCCTCTGCTGTTTTGCCCTACCCCATCTCCCACAAAACCACCGGGAGCGGGGGGGGGTGAAAAAACAGGAGTTTGGGAACACTGGCGGTGCTCTGTTCTTCCAGCAGAAGCTCTTTTTGGGACAGTTTCTGTGCGGTCTCGTCCCGCTGAAAGGGGCATTGTAGTCGCGGGGGCGCAGCCTGGCCCGGCCGGGCCGTCGCTGCTCTTGCGTCATTTGGGGATTGTTTTGCACCCCTCGCGTGTCGGGACGGACGGCGGCGGGCCCTGTCCTCGCGTTCGGGACAGATGGCGGGGCGGGGCGGGGCCACCGGACCGCACGGTCCGCCCGCGTCCCTCACGTTTTAACGAAAACGCTCACAAGCCCTTCTTTGTGCTCTGCTGTCGGTTCTGGAAGGGGGCGGAATAACGGGAATGCTGCAATTTATTCCGGAATGCCGACTCCGACGGCTGTCACTCGCACGCGACCCCAAAACGGTTCCGCCTCGGAACACTTCCGGGTCAGGCTGCACGCGGGCGAAGGGCCTGGGCTGCGTTGCACTTTGCCCAGTTGACCTCCCCCCCCCCGATCTGTACACTCAGTGCCCTAGTTGTGTACTAGTTCCTGTGCCCACCTGCGTGCCCGCCTGCGTGCCTGCCGGTAAGTGCCCGCCTGTGTGTGCCCAGCACTGGGCGCGCGTCCCCAGCCTTCGTGTGACAGCCGGGCATCTGATGGCGGCTTTAATTTGCGGCCTGGCGCTGCCCGTAAGACCGTAAACATTGAGTAAACGCTCAGGAATCTTAAGGGCTATAAAATAATTGCCGGTTCCTCCCCCCCCTCCCTTGGTGCTCCTGGTGTGTGTTCTCCCTGCCCCGGCCGCCCGGAGACTCCCAAAACACTCGCCTGTGTTTGCCCTCGGCCCGTCGCTGGAAACCCAGGGAAGTAAACACTCCTATCAGCTGGGACAAAAGAGCCCGGCCCCGCGCGGCCCTCCTCGAACCCGTACCGGCGCCCCGGGTGCCCCGAGGAGCCGGGCGGGGCCTCCCGCCCTGTCGCGGGACTGTTTGTTCTGTCTCCATTCAAAGGGAGAGAAAGAAAGGCTCTCGGAGGTAAATGTGTTTTTTGTGTGGGCTGCTCCCCGAGTGGAGAAGTCAGGTCAGGCCAAGGAGCCGTCCAAAGGGCACCGCTGTTTATCCCGGGTCTCTGGAGTCCAGCTCTCTGGAGGTGCCCACAGCAGGCCAGTCATAGGCGTGAGCACAGATGATTTTCATTTTGCTTCCCAGTCAGTCGGTCTGGGGGGCTATTTGGTGCCGTTTAGTCCAGTTTATCTCTGGTTTTAGTGCACGTACTAAGCTAAGTTTATCTCTGGTTTTAGTGCACGTACTAAGCTAAGTTTATCTCTGGTTTTAGTGCACGTACCGAGCTAAGTTTATCTCTGGTTTTAGTGCACGTACCGAGCTAAGTTTATCTCTGGTTTTAGTGCACGTACTAAGCTAAGTTTATCTCTGGTTTTAGTGCACGTACTGAGTCCAGCTTAGTTCTGGATATTTAGTACAGGCGCTGAGTCCCGTTTATCTCTGTTTTGTGCACAGTGTGTCCACGGTTAGTCTGGGGGCGTGTGTCTGCGAGGTGATTGACAGTTTTGAGGCGTCTTGAAACCTCTGTCCCTGAAAATCGCACAGGGAGACCCCGTGTTGCAGGGTTCGATATTTCCATCCCCCTTTTAAAGATAATCAAAGATTGTGTGGAATTCACATTCCTGAGTGTAGACATCACTTTGTGGTTTTATATTATGCAGTGGTTGCACTGCAAAAAAAAAGGCTTAGGTTGTGAGACTTAAAGTCTTTTTTTCTCTCAAGAAGAAAATATCAGCTTGTTTAAAGTACTTGCACTTGTCTGCTTGACAAGTGCATTTGTTTTTTTACCCCATTGGTAAATCGTAAAATTATTTGACATTGACAACAGTTTTGTGTTATTTAACAGAAAACTTAGAGAAATAAGGATTTAAGTCAAAATATAAGACTAAAATACTTGTTGAGATTGACTTATTTTTTTATTTTTGCAGTGTGAAGGGTTATGCTTCCTTTATCTACAGTGCTTTCATGCGTCTCTCTGTCTGAGGGTGTCTTGCTCAGGTGAGGAAGGATTTCTGTTTGGCATCTCCGTTAGTGAATCTACATCCTTTATGACAAGCGGCCTGCTCGTAGTTTTGTATGTAGGTGTTCGCTGTTTGAACGTGTGATTCATATAATGGTTATTTGTTTGCATAAATGATCTTATTTTTACTGTATTAATGATATTGCGCTGACTCGCTGGTCTGGGAATGTTGCTTGTCACGTCTGGCAATGTTACTGTCATAACTCCCTGGATGGACTTATGGCTTTTTTTTTTTAATTTCTTTTTTTTTTCCATTTTAAGTCTTTTTGGATAAGAGCGTCTGCTAAATTCCTGCAGTGTAATTTAATGTAACAAAATGGACGTCCTAAATTCCTTGTTTTGACCGGACGTAAATGTATAACAAATCATTCAAACAGTGCAAAAAGGAAAATAGCGATATTAAGCACATTTTAGGCTCTATTTGCTTCTCAGAAGTGACATTATCCCTCTCTTGAATGCAGATGGTTTAACGGTCTGCTTTTATCTCACTCTGAAGTGGCAGAAATGCCAGATAATTGCTGGTTAGGCGGCTCTCTAATGCAGCGAAAATGAAACCTGAAAAGACCAACTGTGTCTGTCTCTCGGATAAACTATTAAGATGCTGTTTGAGAGCTAAATTACAGGTTGGATCGGTCTTGAAGATCAAGATAAATGTCAGTATGAAAGTTCAGAAACAAAAGTAAACTAGTTGGACCGAATGTGTGTCTGTGTGTGTGTGTGTGTGTGTGTGTCTGTGTGTGTGTGTGCGTGTGTGTGTGTGTGCTCCATGCAGGTGCGTAGTACCTGTTGGAATTTGAGTAAAATGATCAGAAAATTGTGCGGCTTCGAGTTCTTAAATGTGTGGTGTGTGATCGCGGAGGGTGTCTAATTTAAGGAATCCTCCAGTTAATCGAGCAGGATGGGTTTACGTTGAGTCTTGGGTCGTGCATTAGTGAGCCTCACCTGTGCTTAAGTGGAACTTAGTTATGCTTCAGTGAGTCTGCTGTGCTAAAGTGAGTTTCAGCTGTGCTTAAGGAAGACTTAGCAATGCTTATGAGTCAGCTGTTTTCAGCCGGGCTTAAATGAGTCTAAGCTGTGCGTAAGAATTAGCAGTGCTTAAATGAGTTTCAGCTGTGCTTAAATAAGATGTAGCAATGCTTAAGTGAGTCTCGGCTGTGCTTAAATAAGATGTAGCAATGATTAAGTGAGTCTCAGCTGTTCTAAAGTGAGTCTCAGCTGTGCTTAAGTAAGATGTAACAATGATTAAGTGAGTCTCTGGTGTTAAAAGTGAGTCTCAGCCCTGCTTAAGTGAGTTTGAGCTGTGCTTAAATAAGATGTAGTAATGCTTAAGTGAGTTTGAGCTGTGCTTAAATAAGATGTAGTAATGCTTAAGTGAGTTTGAGCTGTGCTTAAGTAAGATGTGGCAATGATTAAGTGAGTCTCTGGTGTTCTAAAGTGAGTCTCAGCCCTACTGAAGTGAGTCTCAGCTGTGCTTAAGTAAGATGTAGCAATGATTAAGTGAGTCTCTGGTGTTAAAAGTGAGTCTCAGCTGTGCTTAAGTAAGATGTAGCAATGCTTAAGTGAGTCTCAGCCGTGCTGAAGTGAGTCTCAGCCCTGCTGAAGGGAGGGTCAGTGGTGCTTGAAGGACTCCCAGCCACGCTGAAGTCAGTCCCAGCCGTCCTGTAAGTTAGCCTCAGCTGTGCTGAAGTGCGCCTCAGTCCTGAGGATTCAGACTCTCCCTCGATGCGCCGTCCTCACACTGAGGACCAGCTCCCGCTTTGCGAGGTCACGCTCACGCCTGCGGTTTTTTTGCGCCGGGACTGCAGGCCCCCGAGCGCTTCTCCCGCTCGCGAGTGGCGCTAACGCGCTCGACAGGAAATACCGGGGCCGCGGAATTCAGCCGACGTCGGCTGCGTTGCGGGAACGTTCCAGATAAGTCCGTCGCGCGAGGGCACGCGGGGTTGCAAAACGCGGCGAGCGTCCTTTCGCAACCTCGTCGTTTTTTTTTTTTAAGAGCGCGCAGGAAGGTGCGGTGCTTCGCCTCCACCCACCCCCCAAACCACCTCCACCCCCACCCCCCACCCCCCACCCCCCTTACCTCTCAGACAGGCTGTTGCCGCGGACGACTGTTTCGCGGGCAGCCTTGTTTACCCCATTTGGCCTGACGGAGAGGTGCTGTGTCGTGCCTCTCTGCACTAAAACATGCCTCTACACATCTGGAGTAGCAGCACAGAGAGAGAGAGAGGGAGAGAAACAGACAGAAAGAGAGAGACTACAGACAGAGGGAGAGAGAAAGAGGGAGAAACGGACCGAAAGAGAGAGACTACAGACAGAGGGAGAGAGAAAGAGGGAGAAACGGACAGAAAGAGAGAGACTACAGACAGAGGGAGAGAGAAAGAGGGAGAAACGGACAGAAAGAGAGAGACTACAGACAGAGGGAGAGAGAAAGAGGGAGAAATGGACAGAAAGAGAGAGGGAGGGAGGGAGGGAGAGAAACAGACAGAGAGAACAGCCAGAGAGGAGAGAAACAGAGAGAGAGAGATAGAAACAGACAGTGAGGGAACACACAAACACAAGTCACATCCAACGAGAGAGAGAGAGAGAGACACAGAGAAAGAGAGAGAGACAGAAACGGAGCAAGAGAAACAGACAGTGAGGGAACACAAACACAAGTCACATCCAATGAGAGAGAGAAAGAAAGAGACAGAAAGAAAGAGAGGTAGAGAGAGAGAGGGCTGAGCCCACATCAAAGCTCTCCGTGCCGGTTGCGTGCTCTCTCTCTCTCTCTCTCTCTCTCTCTCTCTCTCCATGCCGGTTGCGTGCTCTCTCTCTCTCTCTCTCTCTCTCTCTCCGTGTCGGTTGCGTGCTCTCTCTCCCTCTCTCTCTCCTGTCTCTCTCTCTCTCTCTCTCTCTCTCTCTCTCTCCGTGTCGGTTGCATGCTCTCCCTCTCTCTCTCTCTCTCTCTCTCCGTGTCGGTTGCATGCTCTCTCTCTCCCTCTCTCACTCAGGCCGCTCGGCGGGACGGCGCGGCCGTGGCGTGCCACCGCGCAGTTACACGGCAACAGATCCCTACCTCTCGTTACCACGGAGACACACGCGGGAGGAGGCACCTGGGCTTGCCCCAGAGAGCGGGGCAGGTGGGGGCGGGGTGGGGGCGGGGTGGAGGCGGTACTGAAGAATGGCTGGGTGGCGTTTGGTAGGCAGACCGAGCTTCCGCGTCCCGCTTGGTCGTGCCTGCGTTTAAGTCCCGCCACCTGTTTCCCTCACGCCAAGGAGAGGCGCACGCAGACCCCTCAGCCCCCCACTGCACCCCTGCTGAGGGGGGGGGGCTCCGATAAGCATCCAGAGTTCAGCCTGTTCTGAGAGAGTGAGTTCTGCTCTGATAGAGTATACTTAAGCCTGCTCTGACTGTTAGACCTCCTCTGATAGAGTTAAACCCACTCCCGTAGTGTTAAACCTTCTCTGATAGAGTTACACCAGCTCTGATAGTGTTAAACCTTCTCTTATAGAGTTACACCAGCTCTGACAGTGTTAAACCTTGTGTGATAGGAGTTAAATCTGCTCTGAAGGAGTCAGATTGACTGAGAGAGAGGGTATTTCATTGCTCTTGGACTCATACAGATTAATTTAACACTGAATTGAATGTCTTCCTTTAAAACTCCCAGCATGCCCTGGTGCTGCCCCATAATGCACTCTGTTGCAGGATTAGGGCACGGCGGGTCGTCTGTGTTTACGGACGAAGTGTCCGCTGCGGGGTACGGGAAGCTGGGTTCGCTGCGTGGTCTGTGTTCGGCAGGACCCGGTGTGGTCTGTACGCGGCGTTCCGCGTGTCTGTGCGCAGAGTTCCGTCTGTGCGCAGAGTTCCGTCTGTGCGCAGAGTTCCGTCTGTGCGCAGAGTTCCGTCTGAGCGCAGAGTTCCGTCTGAGCGCAGAGTTCCGTCTGAGCGCAGAGTTCCGTCTGAGCGCAGAGTTCCGTCTGAGCGCAGAGTTCCGTCTGTGCGCAGAGTTCCGTCTGAGCGCGCTCGGAAAGGCTCTTGGAATCTCTCGTTGCGAACAGAGACGGGGAGCGAACGCAGCCGGCGGTTGCTGCGGAAACGGGAGCCGGCTCTGAGGTTCTGAGACGGGAGTGAGGGAGGTGGTAATTGGGGGGGGGCGGGGGGGGGAGAGGGGGTGGATTGTGGGATACTTTCTCACCCTCTGTGCCCTGAAAGCTGTGCCATTACCCCCCCACCCGCCACTCCAGACGTGTGCGACACCCTCCCACCCCAACCTCCACCCCATCTGACATTTGTGCTCCAGAAAGGGGCGAGCGGGTGACCTTCAAAACCGCCATCGTCGCGAGCGATTACTGCCGATGCCTCCTCCGCCCCCCCTCCTCCGGGCCGCGAAGATGTCTGGACGCTTCGGCGCGGACGGATTCGCACGGACGTCCGCGCGCACGCGGGTCTCATCTGAGCAACGCGCCGGCTAATTAGATTAATTTATCAGGGTTAATTAGTCTGTGCGCCCGCGCGCGAGTGGGCGGGAGAGGCAGCGGAGGGAGCACGCCGTTAACGATCGACCGTCTCCCGAGCTCGACTGACACGCGGAGGAGAGGAGAGGAAGAGAGGGAGGAGAGAGGGAGGAGAGAGAGAGGAAGAGCTGGAGGAGAGAGGGAAAAGAGGGAGAGAGGGGGAGAGGGAGCGGAAGAGATGAAGGAAGAGGGAGGAGAGAGAGAGGAAGCGCTGGAGGAGAGGAGAGGAAGAGATGCAGGAGAGGGAGATGGGGGAGAGGGAGAGCTGGAGGAGAGAGAGAGAGGAGGGAGAGCTGGAGGAGAGAGAGAGGAAGCGCTGGAGGAGAGAGAGAGGGGGGAGAGGGAGAGATGGAGGAGAGAAAGAGGGAGAGCTGGAGAGAAGGAGGAAGAGATGGAGGAAGGATAGTGAGAGGGAGAGCTGGAGGAGAGGGAGAGAGGGGGAGAGAGAGAGCGGAAGAGATGGAGGGGAGAGAGAGAGTGGGAATTGGCAGCACAATTTGTAGCTATCTGTCACAACCTGAGACCGGAGTGACTCCTGATAAAACTGAGATTTTTGCTGTTATTTTTATTGCTGTAAATTCTAATATATATGTATATTTGTGTCATTGTTTTTGTCAGTATTGTTACTTATGTCGTTGTTGAATATGTTACTGCCAACAAGAGGTGTAGAGAGAGAGAGAGAGAATGTTAGAATAGATAGAATGATAGAATGTTCATTATTAGTATTCCACTGTAAATATGTATTTTGAATTGATTTATGATGCTTTGGCAATATGTACCTATGTATTTCCTGCCAATAAAGCAATTTGAATTTGAATTTGAATTTGAGAGAGTGGAGGGAGAGAGAGGGAGAGACAGGCATTGAGATCAGTATGAAACCCTCATGAAGTCCTCATAATTTGTAATCTTTTCATGACGCACATCTTTTCAAGGTTTTTCTAGGAAACGTTTTGAAGGCAGATCTTGGGTTTTGGGTCCCGCGCAGTGAGTCTTAGCTTGTCAGTTGAGCTGGCTGAGGTCATGTGCGCCCTAGCACGCAGAATAGTCCCGCTGACATTTTTGGCCTCTCTTTCGTAGTGAGAACAAGGTCACTGAACTTTGGATCCGGCTCTGTAATCGTCATGTAATTGTTTGCCATGCAGGCCCATAAACGTTGAAATGCTCACGTGATTCTGTGCGATGGCGCTCTTGAAACGCACACAAACAAGTCTATAAATCTTACTGAGAGGCCACGGTTGGCATTCCAAGAAAATTTCCCACAATGCAGTGCGCACATTTGGCAGTGCAGCGTACGCAGCGCCGCGTGTCACGCGTGCGCACCTCAGACGGGGCGACTTTCGGAGGGGAAATCGCCCCGGGACGCCGCTTCCTCATAGAGGTCTTTCAGGCCGAGCCTGTTCTCTGCCCCGGCGCAGGCATGGGTGGGTGTTATTATTTTTTTTTAAAAAGGAACGGGTTTTGCAATCCGTAAGCGGGAGAGCGTCCAAACCGTCCGCGGCCTGAGGGAACGGATCGGGATTGACGCGCTGGAAGAGGGTTATGGGTAATGCGGTTTTAACGGGCCGAGATGTGTGGGACGTTAATTAACGTCTGTCTCAATCCTCCGCTCTCTGACAGGAAACGTCAGGGTTTTTTTTTTTTACGGAGGCAAATCTTTTTCCCGAGCGCACGGATAGCACCAGGAAGGCCTGGACTCGGGATGGGGGGGGGGGGAGAGGTAGCTGCCGTTCGGTGGGTACGGGCGTGACAAGGCGGGGCGTGTTCTGTTAGGCCCCTGCGAATGTCTGTGGGGTTGGGCTGTAGAGAGTCTGAAATGGGGAGCGGGTTCACCCCACAGTAACCCAGCAAGCCCACTGCCCATACCCATACCCCCCCCCCCCCACACCCCGATATGTACATCACAGTGTGGTCGGTCGGTCGGTCGGTCGGTCGATCAGGCAGGAGGCAGGGCGGGCCGACCCGTCCATCACTTGCGTCACCAGGGTCGGTGTGACAGTGATTGACGTGCTGTCAGAAAGGTCAGGTCTGGGGGCGTCAGAATGACCCCGCTCCCCCCCCTTCCCCAGGATGAGGAGAGCTCTGCCCCCCACCCCCCGGCAACATGTGACAGCCATGGGAGACCAAGGGCACCTGCCAACTCTGCAAGGGAGGAGAGTAGAGGGGAGAAAAAGAGAGAGGGAGGGAGGAGAGAGAGAGAGAGGAGAGAAGAGAGAGAAGAGAAGAGATGGATTCCGGGAGGCAAGAAGTGATGGAGAGAGAGAGAGAGGGAGTAGGCGAGAGACAAGAGAGAGGGAGAGCAGAAGAGAGAGTGGAGAGAGGGAAAAGGAGAGCAGAGAGGTTTGCTGAGAGATGGAGAGATAATGGGACAGAGTAGGACGCAGGACTGGAATGGCAGTGATGGGCGATCCAGGAGGGGGCGCAGGAGAAGGAGAGTTAGGGGTCAATTATGTGTGATCGGTGTTTTCAACTCCACTGTTATTTAACTAGCATGCCTGAACGGTAAATGTCCCTGGACGCCTGAAAGTAAATGAAATTTAAATTACAGGAGCAGTTGATTCCCTCCAAAGGCTCTTTTTTGTGTTAGCATGTGGTAACCGAGCAGATTTCCGGAGCCAAAATGGCGCTTGTGAAAGCTGGATTTTGTGGGACGCGCGGTGTGTGTGTGTGTGTGTGTGTGTGTGTGTGTGTGTGTGTGTGTTTGGCTGGGGCCCGCGGTGGCGTGTAACGGGTGACGGAGGTTTTTTTTTTTTTTTGGGATGCCAGCGCTGGGCTCCTCTTCGCCGCGGGTACCCACGCTGCTGGCGTCGCGTCGGGAGCGCAGGTGCGAGCTCGGCGGCGGAGTCAGCGCCGCGCGCCGGGATGCTAACGAAGCCGCGCTGCATACATTTGCAGATGATTAGCGAGACAGCCGAGCGCTAATAGCGGCCTCTCCGCTTCCTGCGTCTTCGCCGAGTCCGGGGCACCAACGCAGAGTATGACATCAGTCAGTCTCGCCGTTCTGCTGTTCGTTCAGATGCTGTTGCTTGGGGTTTGTTATTCGAGAGCAGCATGGGTTGTTTCTTTTTTTAGCCCCCCCCCCCCCCACAATTCTATCCATCCGTCTATTATCTGTACCCTCTTAGCCTGAGCAGGGTCGCTGGGGGTGCTGGAGCCCGTCCCAGCGTGCGTTGGGTGTAGGACGGAGTGTAGCACAGTGGGTAAGGAACTGGGCTTGTAACCGAAAGGTCGCAGGTTCGATTCCCGGGTGAGGACACTGCCGGTGTACCCTTGAGCAAGGTACTTAACCTGCATTGCTTCAGTATATATCCAGCTGTATAAATGGATACAATGTAAAATGCTATGTAAAAAGTTGTGTAAGTCGCTCTGGATAAGAGCGTCTGCTAAATGCCTGTAATGGGCGAGAGGAAGGAATACGCCCTGGACAGGCCGCCATCTTTCACAGGGCCTACAGCATCAGTGTTTGGGAACAGGAAGGATGTGTGTGTTTGTAAAACTGCTGTGTCACACACACAATTTGGCCATTGTGGAGTGCTCGCAGATGAATGCCCTTTGTCTGCGAAGTCAACTGCAGGTCGATAGACGAAGACGGTGAATTGTCTTCTGTGAAAGAAGTGACTAGTATAAATGGAATTTCCCTTCTACGTAATTTCTTAGGTGTTGTAGGCAGTGTAATTATTTTTATTGTGTGACAAGTTGGTACATATAAAAAGGTGTGCATATTTTAACATATTTGAACCCATGTTAAACTATTTTTGGAAGCCTCATCAAGTAGGCCGCCGGCTTGAGGCTTTAGGAAGGAACCTCGTAGTAATCCAACAGCACAGCCTTACATCTGCCTTACAGAGAGCACAGACCTGCCCGCAGAACACAGACCTGCCCGCAGAACACAGACCTGCCCCCAGAACACAGACCTGCCCGCAGAACACAAACCTGCCCCCAGAACACAAACCTGCCCCCAGAACACAGACCTGCCCCCAGAACACAGACCTGCCCCCAGAACGCAGACCTGCCCCAGAACACAAACCTGCCCCGAACCTTCCCAGAACACAGACCTGCCCAGACCAGCCTCCAGAACAAAAGCAGACAACCTGCCCCAGAACACAGACCTGCCCGCAGAACACAGACCTGCCCCCAGAACACAGACCTGCCCCCAGAACGCAGACCTGCCCCGAACACAACTGCCCCAACACAGACCTGCCCAGAACACAACCCGCCCAGAACACAGACCTGCCCCAGAACACAGACCTGCCCCAGAACACAGACACACTGGCCACTCGCAGAACACAAACCTGCCCCCAGAACACAGACCTCGCACCATGAAACAACGAGACCTGCACCGCCAGAACACAGACCTGCCCGCAGAACACAGACCTGCCCGCAGAACACAGACCTGCCCCCAGAACACAGACCTGCCCCCAGAACACAGACCTGCCCCCAGAACACAGACCTGCCCCCAGAACACAGACCTGCCCCCAGAACACAGACCTGCCCGCAGAACACAGACCTGCCCCCAGATCACAGACCTGCCGCAGACCGGACCGATGCCGGAACGCTGGAGACTCACCTCCCACTCCTGCACAAATGCCAGCACGAGCCGCGAAGTGACACTGCACCTAGGCTTTCTAAATTTGGGCTGAGCAGGGCAGCTCGACGGCCAAGGCGCCTCCCAGTCTACCAGGAGGGTCTTTATCTACCCACTGGAGGGGTCTTTATCTACCCACTGGAGGGGTCTTTATCTACCCACTGGAGGGGTCTTTATCTACCCACTGGAGGTTTCGAGTGACAGCACAGAGATTAGTCTCTGGCTGTCACTCCCAGGAGGCTATAAATAGACACTATTCAGCAAAATGGGGAAAAAATATATTGATAAATATTCATTTAAAAAAGCATACATTTAATAAAAGTACATGTATTATTACATGTATTAATATATGTATCTATGGTGTATGGAGGAAAGTTGTGTGTGTGTTTGTGCGTGTTTGTGTGGTTGTGTGTAAACACACATAATCTTTCTGTTTTCTGGTCAGTGCTCGGTTAATTTCATTAGATGTGACCTCTTGAACCGTGAAGAGCTCGCGGTCATGCGGGCGATTTGACCGCAGCGGGCTAACGGGCTAACGGGCTAATGGCCCTGCGGATTGCACAATGGCGGGCCTGTGAGCTTTCTGGAGCATTGCGACGGTTCCTTAAACAGAGCAGCCAAGCACAGAGTGAATGTCGCTTGCCCCCCCCCCCCCAATCCCAGCATGCTCTGCTGCCGCATTCGCACTCGATTGGGCTGTAATACTGGGGAGGTTTTCACCCCAAGGGGGGTGGGGTTTGGGGCGGGGGGGGGGGATGAGAGGAGGCCTCTGCTCACTCAGGATCAGCACGCATGCTGAGGAAGACGGGGGGTTGGACTTTTGGGGGGGGGGGCGGCTCGGACATACGCTATTGGTGTCTGTCAGGAGCAGGGAGGGCAGGACAGGACCCCGGCGGTCCCCTCAGCTGTCCACGCGGGTGCCTGAGGAAGGCGAGGCGAGGAGGGCGGGTCCCGACTGGTCATGTGACCGGGTGTAGCTGAGGGCGCGGGCGGGCGGGCGGGCTGGGACGTGCCTGAACACGCCCGCAGCGTTACTGAGCACTTCTCCCTTTCAGAGCACGCCCAGGCTGGCTGAGGATTACTCAAGCTGGCAGAGTCACACACACACACATATACACACACATACACACACACACATATACACATATACACACTCACACACACACACACACACACACACACACACACTCACACACACACAGACACACATATATACATACACACACTCACAGACACACACACACGCACACACATACACACAGGCACACGCACGCACACTCACAGACACACACATATACATACACACACTCACAGACACACACATACACACAGACACACATATACACGCACACTCACAGACACACACATATACATACACACACTCGCAGGCGCACACACAGTGAAGCATGCAGGCCAGCACACTCACATTCATATACACGCACCCTCATCCACGCACACACACACACTGATGCATGTAGGGCAACACACCAACACACAGGTACTAGTCGACTCAGACTTACCAGACTAAGGAACTGAACAGGGTTTATAGTTTTACAGACCAAAATATCCCCAAGAGATATTATCAGCCTTCTATTTATGAGTGCAGTACGTGTGTGTGCGCCCGTGTGCACGCATGTGCGCATGCCTGTGCATGTGTATGCACATACCTGTGCACGCGTGTGCGCATGCCTGTGCATGTGCATGCACATACCTGTGCACGCATGTGCGCATGCCTGTGCATGTGTATGCACATACCTGTGCACGCGTGCGCATGCCTGTGCATGTGTATGCACATACCTGTGCACGCGTGTGCGCATGCCTGTGCATGTGTATGCACATACCTGTGCACGCGTGTGCGCATGCCTGTGCATGTGCATGTTAGCTGACATCCTGCACCCTCCAGTGCAGACACACTTTCCCCCTGCGTCCGTGTCACAGCGCAGACGGTATCTGCTCCACCGCCAGTCAGCCGCAGACCAGATCGGCGGCTTTTATTACCCGTCTGGCCGCGGTGGAGCGAGCAGCGGTGGCGAGCGGGCAGGCGGGCGAGCTGGCAGGCATGCGGGCACACGCTGGCACCGAGCCCCTGATCTGACCCGCGATACCGCGCAGGAAAGGGGAGAGACGTCTGCGGCCCCGTCTGAAGCCCGCCGACGGAGGGCCTGGCGTCTGGGCGCTCTCTCTCTCTCTCTCTCACGCTTCCTCATCTCGGGAGGCTGAGGCCTCAGACGGCGATAGAGAGAAACCCGCCGGCCGTGTGAATCAGCCCCGCTGGGTTAGTCAGACCCGCTGGGTTAGTCAGCGCTGCTTTAATGTAAACATCAGCTCCCCCCCCTCCCCCCTTCTCTGAATCTCTCCATCTTCCCCTCTCCACATGCTTCCATGCCACCCTGGCCTGACTCGGGGATTTTGACGCTCTCTCTCTCTGTTGTGGCGTTGGGCGTTCTGCAGATAACGCGGCCGGGCCGGTGAGGATGTGGTCGAGGGGGGGGGGGCTGTTCCCGCTACGCTCGGCGGAGAGACTCGGACTCTTCCCCTTGTTTTCAGTCTTTCTCTGTCTGATCCATCCCACCTCTTTTCTTTTTCCCCCTCTCTCTTCATCCCTTTCCCGCCGCTGTCTAAACGTTCTTGATCTCATGCCCAGGACCCACTGGCAGACAACCCCCTCCCGCACCACTCGCCTCCCACCCTCCGCCTCCGCCACACTCATTTTCTTGGCATCGCCATGCTAGAAGCAGCCGGTAGACAGGCAGGCAGGTAACTCTGTTCTGGCCAAGGAGAGAGCAATGGAGAGAGAGATGTGGAGCAAGAGTGAAATCGCATGAGAGAGATGAAGATTGAGAGAGAGAAAATATGTGAAGATGGAGAGAGATATGGAGAGAGTGAGATGGCAGGAGAGTGATGGAGTGACAGAGAAAGATGAGAGAGATGGAGATGTAGAGAGATAGAGAGATGGAGATAGAGAGAGATTGAGATGAAGAGAGATAGAGAGAGGTGAAGATTGAGAGAGAAAAAGATGTGAAGACGGAGAGAGAGACGGCATGAGAAAGATGGAGAGACAGAGGAAGATGCAGATGGAAAGAGACAGAGGGAGATGGAGATGTAGAGAGACAGAGAGATGGAGATGCAGAGAGACAGACAGAGATAGAGATTGATAAAGATTGAGATGGAGAGAGACAGAGATAGAGATTGAGATGGACAGCGATAGAGATAGAGAGATAGAGATTGAGATGGAGAGCGATAGAGAGAGTGATATAGAGATAGAGGGAGAGAGTGATATAGAGATTAAGATGGAGAGAGATAGAGATTGAGATGGAGAGAGATATAGATTAAGATAGAGAGTGATAGAGATATAAAGATTGAGATGAGAGAGTGATAAGAGAGATAGAGATTGAGATGGAGAGTGATAGAGTGATGGAGAGAGATAGAAATTGAGATGGAGAGCGATAGAGAGAGAGAGATATAGAGATAGAGGGAGAAAGTGATAGAGAGAGATATATAGAGATAGAGGGAGAGAGATAGAGAGAGAGATATAGAGATAGAGGGAGAGAGATAGAGATTGAGATATAGAGATAGAGGGAGAGTGATAGAGTGATGGAGAGAGATAGAGATGGAGAGTGATAGAGAGAGAGATATAGAGATAGAGGGAGAGTGATAGAGAGACAGCAGTGTGAGTCACCGGTGAGCTCTCCCAGGTGAAGTACAGTCAGTGTTGTGGGAGCTCCAGCTGAGCGCTAAGTCCACATCGCGGCGCCGCCGCGGTCCGCCACACGCCGTCAGCAATCCACTTCCTGTGTCCGTGAGTCATCAGCGTTCCTCCAGCGAACGCCCTCTCGCCCATCAGTCACCTTTTCTTTTTTGCCGTTTGTTTTTTTTTTTCACGATCGGCGGCGGCGGCAGCGAAGCGTCACCTGAGTCAGCGAGGATCTGACGCGCGGGAGGCCCTCATCGGCCGCGCGAAGGCAGGTGACGCAGCGCGAGAGAGAGAGAGAGAAAAAAAAAACAACAACGCCGGCGTCGTTCCCAGCGATCTTCACCGTGTCCTGGCGGTGACATCACCGCGCTTTTACTGAGGAAACTCGGGGTCACGTGACCGTGACCCGCTGAGAGCAGACCCCTATGGTCTGTCGGTTCGGCGTGCGATACGCAGGTGCGCAGGTACGACGCGTTGCATCACGGTCGACGTTATGAATCCACTTTGATCCCACTCTGGTGAAGTCTCTCTTTCTAATGGGCATTTTCTTTCTGAGAAACAGTCGCCCAGGATAGACCCTCCTCACTACATGCATGTAGTCATTATCACAACATGCAGGCCGGTCCTGCCATTGTCTACTTTAACTGCCGTTCTGTAGTTCAAATGGTGAAGCGCTGAACTACAAAGCCAAACGTCTCATAAATGTGATTAAGTGCTGAAAACTACGCAGGCCAGAGGCATTAATAAGGTTGTCATTAACATACCTCATCATGAGCAAAAGCAAATGTTTGTGGGAACTCTATGAGTAGACACAATAATAAGCCTGTGAAAGGGACACACTCACGCGTGCGCGCGCACACACACACACACACACACACACACACAGACACACACACACACACACACACACACACACACACAGCCCAGATGTTTTGGGAGAGCCAGCGGACAGCGGTGAAACTGATGCAGTCGTTCACACGCATGCCCAGCCCCGCCCACTGTCATAGAAGAACACGGCCGATTGGCCAGGGTCCACAGGAAGCCGAAGGGACGGACGAGGCAGCCAAGTACCGTCATCGGTGTCATTAATTCACTCTTTTGCGTGCACACACACACACACACACACACACACATACGCACTCTCTCACACACACACACACACACACACATACGCACACACTCAAACGCACACTCACACACACACACACACGCACACACTCAGACGCACACACACACACATACGCACACACTCAGACGCACACACACTCACACACACACACGATTGGTCCAGTTCTCTCCAGAGGATGTGGACAGCCATACCCCAGAGCTCTGGTCCAATACAAATATGAACGCAGACCTCTGACAAAAACTGCTTATTCAGTAGGACCACGGAGTGCTAACAGCTGTGAGACAGGGAGAAGAGAACAACAACAGGACTTATTTATGGGACACGTCGGTAAAATGACCTAGTTTGTCATATTCTGCAAATAAACCTTGATTTTGAGTGGGGAGGAGGGGGTGCAGTGGGGGATCTTTGACAGAAAAGTCCAGAAGCACAATCTTTGGTGAGCAACTGGCCCTGCTGCTGGCTGCCCGTACCCCATAGCATTAGCAGCTAGCGTTGTCAGTGCGGAAATGCGTCATGTGATGCGGAATTTGTTGTCAGAATTGAAATTAGAGGGGAGGCGCGTCTTTTTTGTTGCTGGTAATTTCAGGGAAGGTTCTGTAAGCTTTTATTTTCATGTTTAGAGATGAAGACATTTGTTGATGGAAAAAATGGGGGAAACCAGTACCCTGTGTGCTGTTGGGGGTGGGGGGTGGGGGGGGTGGTGCTTGCCTTTGATACTGTGGGAAATTTCAGGATGATGAAATCAGTTCAAGATAATGGTAGGAAACTTTTTGCGGTAAACTACTGTAAATTCAGTTGCTCCTGTAATTCTCCTGCACTTTAAAACTGCTTGTGTGTACTGTATATGCGATTTAAGATGGTATGCGTTTCGGGGTGCTTTTGAGTTAAATGAAAGCATGCAAGTAACTTAATTCTGGTGTCAGGCCGACGTTTTTCAGTCGCAGTCAAGAAGGCCCGTGCTCTGCGGCTCAGACGTTCTTCTGGAATGTTCTTCAAGGGAACGTCGAAACGAGCAGAGAAAAAACAGTGACCCAATTATGTCCCACGTTTCCACTATGCAGGACGAGGGTGCCTTGTTCCGTGGTGACTTCCTGTTGACCTGTCTCCAGCTGTTTCAAACGTCACTTCCTGTTGACCTCTCCTGCTGTTTCGATCGCTTCCTGGCCACTTCCAGCTCAGGAAGAACGGCTTTCTTTTCCTGACTGGAAAAACTGCGGTTGCTCACCTCGTGTTGCTGCAGGCAGTAACTGCGTGACGTGATCTGCTACATAGACAGCGTATCCCTGTGAGTTATAGGACCTCTGGCAGTGAAACAGATGTGTGTTTGTTTGGGTCTCCTGCTACAGACTATTTTTTTATTTGTTCATTCCACCTGCTGCTTTGCAGCCCTGAAAATACTGTCAACCTGTCTGCCTCTTTTGAGATTGTACACGGTGGCTGTAGGTTGTAGAATATAAGATGCATAAAGAAAAAATAACTCCCTAAGTGTAGAGTGCAGAGAGTTCCATTGAATCTAGTTTGCCCATGGGCCAGTGCTGGTACCTCCAGGTATGGAGCCCAGGTAGCCGTTAGCCCTGCCAGAGGCTCCCTAACTGCCCAGCCTGCAGAGAGGAAGCGCCTCCTGACTCTCAGACACACCTCACCTCACCTCCTCGCCTCACCTCACCGCCTCACCTCCTCGCTTCACCTCACCGCCTCACCTCCTCGCCTCACCTCACCGCCTCACCTCCTCGCTTCACCTCACCGCCTCACCTGTGTTTCCCGCCACCGGGCAGCTCGCCCCCACCTCCCTCACCTGCTTCCCTGGAATTCAGGTCTACGGGAACCTGGATAATCCTCTTCCTGCTCGGATCCGTGCCCCGTGTTTTCCATCTCACCGCATCCTGCATGACCGCTTACAGTTCGAAGGGAACCTTCGTTCCAGCAGACTCTGAACTGACAAAATGGAAGGGAGGCCCACTTTTTAAAAAAATTTTAAAAAAAATTTTCTTTACATACTTTCTCGTCTGTAGTTAAGAACAGCGTAGAGTTTGATGACGAGAACCTGTCTTTCAGCCCGTCCCGGGTGGTGACGTCGCCCACACTCGGGAGCGACGGGAATACCGGGAGCGTCTGAGAACCAAACCCCCTGCAATCCAGAGCGCTGAGACATGAAAGAGCGGTTTCTGTTACAGCTGAGACGCTTCGGTTTGCATCATCTTCCTCTGTAGCGCTCCGAGGCTTCCTGCTGGCACCGCCTGGGGGGGGGGGTCTGGGGGGGCGTTTTCCCTAAACTGGCCCAGTCCTCTCGCCCCGCGACCCGCTAACATTCGGCGACCCTGGAGCCGCCTAACGCTCCGCTAGCGCCCGTAGCGCGTTAGCGGCGGGAGGCTCGCGCGGAGCAGGGCCGGGGGAAGACGGGGAAGGCAGGTGTTCCTTGAGCGTTGAGTCACCGCTTCTCAGGAAGCGCGTTGCATCACCCGAACCCGGTTCCGGTTCCAGAATCCCGCTCCTTTGTTTCTTCCCCCCCGAGCCTCTCCTCTGAGGACGTGAGAAATGTGCTCCGCGCGGCCTCGTTCTCCTCCTCCAACCCCACCCCCCCACCCCGTCAACACTTCCGCGGAAGGGAGAGTGAAATCCCTTTCGCCCAGTTCCGCTCGCTCTCGCGGAACTCTGTTCAAACACACGACCGGCGGTTACCGGCAACCCGCAGGTCTTCGGTTCCGCCGTTTGAATTTAAACACCAACTCCACTGACTGGTTTTTCTTCGGAATCACAAGATATGCCAGTGCGTGTATTCTAGTGAAGCCGGTGTATGTTTTGCCTTTAAAGTTTCGGGGGGGGGATTCAAGGCCAAAAACAATCAGTCGCTCTCCAAGTGTACGCTCGATCTGTTGGAGGACGTGGCCGCTCAGGGTGCTGTCTGGAGCCTGTGCTCTGAAATCGGTTGGGTTGCCTTGCCTGTGAGTTTGAGGCGGAGAGGCAAGCGCTTGTGTTGTGCGTACCTCTCCTTTACCTCCTGGAGCTGCAGATCTACATTACAGGCATTCAGCAGACACTCTTATCCAGAGCGACTTGCACAACGTACGTTTACATGGCATTTCCACTGCATCCATTTATACAGCCGGATATATACTGAAGCAGTGCAGGTTAAGTACCTCGCTCCAAGGGTACGACGGCAGTGTCCTACCTTTAGGTCACAAGACCAGTTCCTTACCCGTTATGCTACGCTGCCCGCCCACGCTATCTATCGATTAGCGGGTACGCTGCGCGTTGTACGCCCCCCTCACTCAGTCTTCGTTTCCCGCACACCTTCGCCGTGAGCATCACCGCGTGCCCTCGGCTGCTTTCGCGCACAGAAGCGCAGACGGCGTCAGGGACCTGCGCGTTTCGTGAAGGTATTTATTTACCCGTGACACTTTCCCGCTGTTCTCGAACCTGCGACTGCGCGGGTGAATCGCTCTCTGTCTGTGCTGCTTTCTGTCTGCTCTCCTCGGCAAAGTGATAAAAACTAATCTCCGTTTCCAAGCCCCGAAGTGATGTATTTAAGCTGAATGAGCGGTGCATGCTGGGAAGGGTCAAGAGTGCAGGTTGTCGGAAGGACTAAGAGAGCTTAGTCCAATGTCATTTTCCTTTAGTAGTGTTTTTATTTGTTTTTTTGAGCATGTAGGTTTAAAACAGAAAGTCAGATTGACTAATGCACCTACAAACTTGGGTGCCATGTCACGTTCGCAGAAACCTTAATGCACGCTGTGCGCACGTGTGTGTTGTAGGTGGTGTGAGGTGGTGTGTGTGTGTGCACTTGTGTGTGTGCGCATCTTGTTTGTATGGTGTGTGTGTGTGTGTGTTTTGTAATGGTGTGTGTTTTGTGTTGGTGTGTGTGTGTGTGTGCGTGTGTTTTGTAGTGGTGTGTGTGTTCGCGTGTTTTTAATGTGTGGTGTGTGTGTGTTTTGTATGTGTGTGTGTTTGTTTGGTGTGTGTTGTGTGTGTTTGTGTGTGTGTTTTGTAATGGTGTGTGTGTGTGTGTGTGTTGTAATGGTGTGTGTGTTTGTGTGTGTGTGTGTGTGTTTTGTAATGGTGTGTGTGTGTGCGCTGTGTGTTGTAATGGTGTGTGTGTGTGTGTGTGTGTGTGTGTGTGTGCACGTGTGTTTTGTAATGGTGTGTGTGTTTGTGTGTGTGTGTTTTGTGTGGTGTGTGTGTGTGTGTGTTTTGTAATGGTGTGTGTGTGTGTGTGTAGGTGTGTGTGTAGTAATGGTGTGTGTGTGTGTGTGTGTGTGTGTGTGTGTTTTGTAATGGTGTGTGTGTGTAGGTGTGTGTGTGTGTGTGTGTAGGTGTGTGTGTTTAGTAATGGTGTGTGTGTGTGTGTGTGTGTGTGTGTGCGCGTGCGTGTGCGCGTGCGCGTGCGCGTGCGCGTGTGTGTGTGTGTGTGTGTGTGTGTGTGTGTTTAGAGCTCACAGGGCATCTCTGAATTGCGTAAGCAGCCTTGCATCTCTCGCCTGCCCGATCTTGTCAGCCTGACATTTGGAGACATTTTAATGAGGCAAGATGAAGTCACCTCTACCTTCCTGCTGTCTCCTTCGGTTGATTTGTGTGTGTGTATGTGTGTGTCTGGGTGTGTGTGTGTGTGAGTGTGACTGGGTGTGTATGAGTATTTGTGTGTGTGTGTGTCTGTGTATTTGTGTGTCTGTGTGTGTGTCTGTGTATTTGTGTTGTGCAGTGGGGTTGAGGACGTCCTCTGATCGGGGGACAGCTGTCATATCTCCACGCCGCGTCCCTGCTGGAGGGGGGCCGCAGGGCGGTTTGGGGCGGGGTCACACCAGGCCCTGACTCCGGGGGACACTCCCCTTACCCCCGCTCGAGACTGAATCACAGGCTCCGAAGCGCCTTAGCTACCTCCCATTCGCCCGTTCCTCCTCCAGCCAAGGTCACTAATGCGCCCAATCCCGCGAGGGCCTTCGTTAAGCTTCGCTCCGGCCCGTACCGCTGAGAAGCTCCGTACCCCTGTGGGAAACCTGTACCCCTGGATGAGCCCTGTACCCCTGGAGAGCCCCGCTCTCTCCCTGCCATCTTTCTCCTGTGCCGTGCCCCTCGCTGTTCAATCCTCGGTGTATTTCCCCCCCCCCCCCCCATATTTACCCTCTGGGCTTCTACATGTAAAAAGTGAACTTTTTGTGAGCTTTATATGTTGTTTATTGTATCCCGCTGCAGTTAGCGGCTGTGTGATTTTGGGGGGTAGAGCAGTTAGCGGCTGTGTGATTTTGGGGGGTAGAGCAGTTAGCGGCTGTGTGATTTTGGGGGTAGAGCAGTTAGCGGCTGTGTGATTTTGGGGGGTAGAGCAGTTAGCGGCTGTGTGATTTTGGGGGTAGAGCAGTTAGCGGCTGTGTGATTTTGGGGGGTAGAGCAGTTAGCGGCTGTGTGATTTTGGGGGTAGAAGCAGTTAGCGGCTGTGTGATTTTGGGGGTAGAGCAGTTAGCGGCTGTGTGATTTTGGGGGTAGAAGCAGTTAGCGGCTGTGTGATTTTGGGGGTAGAGCAGTTAGCGGCTGTGTGATTTTGGGGGGTAGAGCAGTTAGCGGCTGTGTGATTTTGGGGGTAGAGCAGTTAGCGGCTGTGTGATTTTGGGGGTAGAGCAGTTAGCGGCTGTGTGATTTTGGGGGTAGAGCAGTTAGCGGCTGTGTGATTTTGGGGGTAGAGCAGTTAGCGGCTGTGTGATTTTGGGGGTAGAGCAGTTAGCGGCTGTGTGATTTTGGGGTAGAGCAGTTAGCGGCTGTGTGATTTTGGGGGTAGAGAGCTTAGCGGCTGTGTGATTTTGGGGGTAGAGCAGTTAGCGGCTGTGTGATTTTGGGGGGTAGAGCAGTTAGCGGCTGTGTGATTTTGGGGGGTAGAGCAGTTAGCGGCTGTGTGATTTTGGGGGGTAGAGCAGTTAGCGGCTGTGTGATTTTGGGGGGTAGAGCAGTTAGCGGCTGTGTGATTTTGGGGGGTAGAGCAGTTAGCGGCTGTGTGATTTTGGGGGGTAGAGCAGTTAGCGGCTGTGTGATTTTGGGGGTAGAGCAGTTAGCGGCTGTGTGATTTTGGGGGTAGAAGCGTCCCGTTGCTTTTTGTTGGTGCCGGTGACGTTCTCCTCGGAGGAGATGTGCCGCGGTTCCCCCCCCACTGGCTAGGACTCCACCTGTCCCACAATCCCCCTCTTCTGCTGGGTTCCTGGGGGTGGAGGGCTCAAAGCCGGCTCAGGGTTTCGGTGGTGGATGTGAAAGGACATCTTCCATATCGCTCTCTAATGGGCTCCCCCAGGCCTTTGACCTTTTCCCAGAGAGCACTCTGCCACCCCCTCCCCCACCCCCGAATCTGTGTGTGTGTGTGTGTGTGTGTGTGTGTGCGTGCGTGAGAGAGAGAGAGAGGGTGTGCATATGTGTGTGTGTGTGTGTGAGAGAGAGGGTGTGCATATGTGTGTGTGTGTGTGTGTGTGTGTGTGTGTGTGTGTGTGAGAGAGAGAGAGAGAGAGAGGTGTGCATATGTGTGTGTGTGTGTGTGAGAGAGAGAGGGGTGCGTGTGTGTGTGTGTGTGTGTGTGTGAGAGGGGGTGCATATATATGTGTGTGTGTGTGTGTGTGTGTGTGTGTGTGTGTGTGTGTGTGTGTGTGTGTGTGTGTGTGTGTGTGTGTGTGTGTGTGCGTGTCCACTGTAAACCGCAAGAGCATCACAACACATTATCAGTCTCTGCTTGACGACCAAGCCTGTAACTGCTGTAGAAAGCGAAGCAGCTTTTTTTTTTCCCTCTCTTTTCAATGTCATACTTTGGATCTATGTCCCCGTAGGATTTGTCAGTTGGGGTAATGCCTTTAGAAGTTTAGAAGTTAGGGATCTTCACCTCTCCACTCCAAAGGGCCCCCAAATGGCCTGGCGCCCCTCCCCAAGTCCAAATTCAGCTCCACCCCCAGCGTGGCTGAAACACGCCCAGGAAACACCCAGAGCCGATGCCCTGACATTTGCACCATAAGCAGATTTAACGGGGGTGGGGGAGTGGGGGGGTGGGGGGGATATCAGCGCTAACACTGACCGCTCTGCTAATCATTAGTGCATCGGAGAGCCTCAGGTGGGGTCATGTGACCTGGGCTGTTCTGCAGGAGGAAGTCACTGTCTGCAGAAGTAGAAAGAGAAGTGCAGTCACTTTATTGTTTTTCCCCTCCCTGCTTCCCTCCTTTTCTTTTTGCCTGTTTCTCGTGGGCCCTGCCACAGCGGCTCACTGTTGTTTACCGTGACTCCGCCTTTCCCACGCCCCGCTCCCGTCCCCAGCCCGACTCCGGCGTGCAGCCCCCCAAGAGGAACCGCCACGCCAGCGGACGCGTGTAACGAGCGGCGCCGACTCTGCTCTCGTCCGAGCTCAGGGTGAGAGAGGGGCAGAGAGTGGCGTTAGTTCTGCTGATACACACTTTCATGTTTCACTGCGTATCATTAATGTGTGGAGCTTCGTAGTTGTTAAACCAGGGCTGCCCAACCCTGCTTCGGCAGATCTGCCGTCCCGTAGGTTTACACTCCGACCCTAACTAAGCACACCTTACTCAACAGCTAGCGCAGGGCTGCCCAACCCTGTACCTGGAGATCTGCCGTCCTATAGGTTTTCACTCCAAGCCTAACAAAGCAACACCTCACTCAACAGCTGGAGATCTCACTGAGCTGCTAATTATTGGGTCAGGTGTGCCAGATTAGGGTTGAACTGAAAGCCCACAGGATGGTAGATCTCCAGGAACAGGGTTGGGCGGCCCTGTGCTTGGCATTGCTCGTTTATGATTCTTGCTTTATTGCAGCGGTGCCGGGAAATATCAAGGAAATTTGAATGGGAAAAAAAGTCTTCAGTGTAACTGAAACATAAAAATATACTCAGGGCTGTTTGCGGTTTCACTTGGCGACTGAACGATTTCACTCTTCAGTATTGTTTTTATGTTGTTGTTTGTTTGTTTCATTGCCCTGTTGCAGTTATTGCCCTGTCAGCGTATGGGTCCAGAGCTTTTTTTGGCTGAGTTGGCGGGTGTTCCGCTGGCGGTTTGGAGCGGCTAAATGAGGCTCTTTGCGAGAGCGAGCTGTCACTTTGTGCTTCGGTCCCCCGTGTGGAATTTGGGACAGTCGTGCGGAGCAGCGGTCAGAACTCCGGACCCAGGCCCCGATGGAATTATTGGCTGAAATTTTTGGCCCCCTTCCCCCCCCCCCCCCCCATTTTTTCTTTTCCGTTTTCATTTTTTTGGTCGAGTTTGGGGCCATTTCCATTTGACACCCTGCAATGTTGGATGTGTGCTGAAAGATGGCGGGAGTCTTCCTGCTGGGGTGGGTCACGCGGAGCTGCTGCTGTTTAGGGGGGGGGGGGGTTGAGTTGACTAATTTGTGTCATCGTGGGCGGAGACGATATTATGGCTCTCCATAACTGACCTTATTGTGTCCCATCTGGAAACCGCGGCAACCATCTCGGCCGCCGTCGTCGCTGGCTGGTAGCGCTGCGTCGCTAACGCGCGTAAGCGCTTCCGTGGCGGGGCTGGCGATTAGCGCGGATGGGTGAGCTCCGATCGGCCGAGAGATATTCGGTTAACGCCCACGCTTGGGGTCCCACCGCCCACGTTCCCCAAGCGCGTTCCCTTTGTCGATGTTCCCGAAACACGTTCCCGAGGAGCGTTCCCTTCGCCGATGTTCTGGAATGTCGGGTGCGGGGGGAGGGAACGGAATGAGCCCCCCGGGAGGACAGAACGGGCTGCCATCTCTGTCGTCATGGTTACCTGTTCACAAACAGTTCCCCTCCGTAACGTAACTGCCATTTGCTGTCCGTGTAAGAAGTCGCCCCCCCCCCCAAACAGAGCAACCCGGGCAGGGCCTTCTGTAGAGCAGACTGTCTGGGGCATGGGGTAATAGCTGAGGGTAACAGCTGAGGGTAACAGTTAGGGTACTACTTAGATGCTGAGGGTAATGGGTTAGGGTACTACCTTAGGGTAAAGGCTGAGGGTTATGGGTTAGGGTACTACCTTAGGGTAATGGCTGAGGGTAATGGGTTAGGGTACTACCTTAGGGTAATGGCTGAGGGTAATGGGTTAGGGTACTACCTTAGGGTAATGGCTGAGAGTAACGGTTGAGGGTAAAGGCTGAGGGTTATGGGTTAGGGTACTACCTTAGGCTAATGGCTGAGGGTAACAGTTGAGGTAATGGTTGGGTATACCTTAGGTATGTGAGGTAAGTTGAGTGTAAAGGCTGAGGGTAATTGCTGATGTCGAACATGGTCATCTTTATCCAATATTACAGCTGCTGTTGGACCATTAGAGCCAGAACCTCATTTTGAATGTATGATTTCATTACTTTATTATCATATCATATTTGTGAATTCCCACAGATAAATACAGTCCATGTAAAACAGATTTTAATTGAATCTGACAGCTTTTATCAGTGGAGCCCTGTTCATTTTCTGCTTCTGTTTCTATCCCTCCCTGCGCTCTGAGCGATAATCACATAGTCTTTTCTCTCCTCACTGGCTGTTTCACCCTCTTCTCTTCTTCTGTCCACTCTTTGTTTGAGTCTCTCTCCGTGTCTCTTCCCCTCCCATGTGAAATCTGAAATCCACAGTACCAGGTGTGCTAACTCTAACTGCCTCTCTGTCTGTCTGTCTGTCTTACAGGACACAGCCTTGGACCCGGGGGAGGACGTGGCCCTTCTGTCCGTCAGCTTTGAGGATGCGGAGGCCACCCAGGTGTTCCCCAAACTCTACCTGTCCCCCAGCATCGAGCAGTAAGTCCAGACCCTCCGCCCCTCCCAGAGTCCAGCCCAGTCCCTGCACGTGCCCAGCTCTGTACACTTTAACATGGCGTCCCGCCTCCCTGTCCTCACCCATCCATCATCCATTCAGCCGTGCTGCCATGGCGACGAGTGTCCTGCGTACGTTGCCTGTTTGTACATTTTACTGTCGGACCCCTTACACATATTTAGCTGTTAAAAACCATTTTATTTTATTTTTAAAATGGGTGTGGACAGACTGCCTTCATTTTTCCACTTTATTCAGAAGGGGGGGGGGGGTATGCGGAGATGGTTACAGATAGAGATGGGATCTCAGTACAGAAAGTGTCATGGTGGAGAATCGAACCCCTGGCACACAGGGGGATTCTTATGCTCACCTTTGTTGGGGGGTGTCAGGCCTGGTTTTTGCAAAAAAAAACTTTTCCTTTTTTTTGCGTGTTCTCTGTGAAGCGTCATTTGCGACAGTGTCCCCTGTAGAGAGTGCTATTCATATAAAATGGAATTGAGTTGGATGGAAGCTGCAATGCAAGGTCAGCCTTCAGGAAAAGTAGCCGCACCACGCTGCCCCTGTGGCTTGGTGGCTGGGAGGTGGTGCGCAGTCCTCGGGTCGGACAGCAACTCGTACGGTCTGAGGAGGACCTTGTGTGGCGCGTTCCTCAAAGGACCCGCCCAACCAACCGCTGGACTCGATTATCCGACCGACTTCCCCCTTCTGCCGCCTGCTTCCCCAAAAATGAACAGAATCGAGAACTTGCTCAACGTTTCCTAAAGCGTTTTCGTCTGGCTTTGCCGTTAGTCATCGTTTTGCATCTTTAAAAAAAGGAGTTAAATTTTTATGGAAAGAAAGAAAAAAATGTTCCATGCATTCTCGCCGTCCGACGAAAATAAATCTATGTTTGCTATATCGTAACGTGCGGTTCCTGCCACAAGTTCAGCCGACTCATTTTAGAATGATTTTGTATTTGAATAAGCTTTGTGGGGACAGTGTCCTGTGTGTTTGTTGTATTTGAATAAGCTTTGTGGGGACAGTGTCCTGTGTATTTGTTGTATTTGAATAAGCTTTGTGGGGACAGTGTCCTGTGTATTGTTGTATTTGAATAAGCTTTGGGCCTGTTCTTCTGCAGGCGCAGTCTGTACCTGTGTGTGTGTGTGTGTGATGTGTGCATGTGGGTGTGTTTTTGTCTGTGTCCGTGTGTGTGTGCAGTTTATGCATGTTTGTTGAAGCGTGTTTGTTGATATGCGTGTAATGACGTGTTTGTTGACGCGTTTATGTTGATGCATGTATATTCATGTGTGTATGTTAATGCGAGGGTGTTGACGTGCCTTTGCGGATTCATTCATGCGAGTGTGTTGAGTGATGCATGCGTGTTGGTGTATGTGCTTGTGCATTACAGCGATGTAGTCATATGTATGTGCGTGTTCATACGTGTGTGCTGCTACTCATGTTGGTTGCGGGGGTGTCAGGTGTGCAGTTCCGGGGGGGTGGAGGTGGGTTGGGGGGGGCTTCACCTGTCAGCCTGCACACCCAGACCCCCTCCCCCCAGTTTTGCCTCTCGAATAATCCTGCATGATGTTTATTTATGGGAGCACGCCCCGTCGCACCAGGTTAGGGGCGTGCAGCACCACCCTCTCCGTCTCCTATGCCCTCTCTCCCTCCCCCCTTTCTCTCTCTTCCCCCCCCCTCCCTCTCTCCTGTGCACAGATGTGGGAATATTCACACTGACAGGTTATTTTCTACCCCCGTCCCCCCTCCCCCTCCCCCTCGTCCCTCCCCCAACTCAAACATCTAAAAATACCATCATGAGATGACCTGTTCACATGATGGGGAGATGAAGTCCTCATCCAGGCTGAACTCGTTCACCCACGCTCTCTCTCTCCCTCTCTCTATCTCTCCCCCTCTCTCTCTCTCTCTCTCCCTCTCCCTCTCTCTCTCTCTGTCTCTGAGCTTCCTGGCGGGTTTCTGGTAGCTCAAACGCTCTCACTGCTAATCACATACGCGGGCTCTTTGCCGCACACGCAGAAGTGCATTTTCGACAGTTCCCCTCCACCCACTTAAGCCTGTGGTACATTAGGGTTGGGGTTCGGTTCGTTGAACTGTTTACCACTCTGTCAGCCAATCGGAAGAGGCCTCTCGTTCGCCGTTCTCATTGGTTAATTCCGCGTCAGTTTCCGGGTGCCGTCCCGGCTGTCTTGTGTGAAACTGTTTCTTTTGGACAAACAAACAAACATCTGGAGCCAAAGCAGCCTCTTAATACAATCACACCCCGAGGACTGTTCTGAATTTTTTGGGGGAATTCTCGTTAAAAAACGCTCTTCGGCGAACAGCCTAGTCCAGGCGGAAGGCGATGGTGATTTTTACGTTCGGCGCCGCTCCGTAGCGTTCCGCAGGAAGCAGCTCGCTCGCGCACGCAAACAAACAGAGACCGCCCTCCCCTCTCGCCCCGCTCGCCCCGTCAGGAGGAGTTCAGGTCACAGAACAAACTCTTCCTTCAGGGAACACTGAGCGCTGTCCCTGTTCTCATTTTCGCTGAACAAAATCATCCTGCAAAATCTAATTAATTAAAGATGGTATTTAAAATACTTTTTAAACTGCGCTGGCATCAAATTTAGTGTTCCTTTTTTTTTTTTTTTTTTGTTCGAAGAACAAAGGACGCTTGTGGAACTGGAACATGCGGATGTGGACGATGTTCCGTTGGGAGCGCAGTCTCAAGGTTACCTCTCGGGGGGGAGGGCAGTGGGGGGGTGGGGGGGAGACTCCAGATGAGCTGTCACACTACGGAGATGGACAGGGCCTGGCAGTGCCAGCCTCTGGGTGGCTGTTTTTAAACGCTGCCAGCCTCAATACCCTCGCCCAGCTACAAGGAGAAACGGGAAACGTGCCCTCTCTCCATCTCTCCCTCTCTCTCTCTCTGTGGCCACTTCAGTTTCTATCTACCTCACCCAAGGGGCATGGCAGTTCCATGATGCACTGGGGGGTGCATCTGACCTTGGCCGTGTGCTTGCTGCTGGAGTGACCACAGCGAGGTTCGAGCCCCCCCCACCCCCCCACCTCCCAGAGGAAGAAAGGATTGGACAGAACATGGCTCCAAGCGGCTAGACCCGGAGGGGAGGGGGGGGGGGGGGACGGACTGACATGGCAGCAGCTAGGTCCCGTGAGGACATCGGGACACACGGGAACCGGACAGTGAAGCGAGAATCAAGAACCCCACACAAACCCCCCACCCCCAATCTTAGCCCACCCCACCACGAGCCCCCCCCCACCATTTATCCACAGCATGTGAGTGTGTGTATGTGTGTGAGTGTGAGAGAGGCTGTGTGAGAGTGTACATGTGTGTGTGTCAGAATATGTGTGTGTGTGTAGGGACATGAGAGTGATGGAAATTGTGGAGGGGTCGGGTGAATGTGTGTGAATATTTGTGGTAGGGTGTACGTGTGTGTGTTACAATATGTGTGCGCGCGTGTACATGTGAGTGAGTGTGTGTTCGCACGCATGCGTGTGCGTGAGTGTGTGAGAGAGAGTGTGTGTGTGGGAGCGTGCGTGTGTGTGTGTGTGTGTGTGTGTGGGTGGGTGGGTGGGTGTGCGCACGCGCGTGTGTGTGTGTGTGTGCGCACGCATGCGTGTGAGTGAGTGCGTGCGTGCGTGCGTGTGCGTGTGTGTGTGTGTGTATGTGCGTGCGTGTGAGAGCACACCCCTGGAGGGTCCCGCTGTGTTTCTCTCTCTGTTCTGTTCTGTGTTTGGCTGCCGGAGCCCCAGATGCAGTAACTGTCCCTGCTCTGGAGCTCTGGAGGCCGGCCAAACAGATGGGCAGAATTCCCCCGGCCTCCTCCGGCACGGCCTTTCCTCCGCGTTCCCCCGGGCCTCCGCGCTCAGAGAGAGAGGAGGAGAGAGAGGAGAGGAGAGGAGGAGAGATGAGGGATAGAGAGAGAGAGGAGAGGGAGAGGAGAGAGAGAGAGGGAGGAGAGGAGAGAGAGAGAGAGGAGAGAGGGAGGGAGAGAGAGAGAGAGAGAGAGAGGGAGGAGGAGATGAGAGGGAGTATGGGGACTAAAGAGAGAAGCGCGCCCGCTGCAGATGCCGGTCCGCGTCTTTCCGCGCCGAACGACGTTCGAACGCGCGGCTGGCCAGATCCCGCCGAGCCGGCTCCTGCTGGCGTCAGCTGCCTTGGGGCGCGTCCCGTTGCGAGCGCCGTCCCTCCCGCGAGACGCCGGTTCCTCCTCGGCGTCACGGTGAGCTTGAAGAGGCGCGCCCTCGTCTGGGACGGTTCTTGCCGCGGATGCTCCTGGGAGAGATGAGGGCTGTGCCCGTGCGAAGGTCCGGATGTTTTATCACGGCTGTCCTGGAGTTGTTCGCAGTTGAACTGATTTATTCCGCCTGAAGCTTTTTTGTCGCCCAAACTTTTTGAACTGAATAAATCTTTTGGGGGCGTCGGCGCAAAAAGCGCTCTGCTCGTCTTCCGCTCCCCTACCCCCCAGATCTTTCCCACGCGTTCCTCCCCAGTCGACGTCGCGTTCGCGCGCGCAAACTTCGCCGTTACATAAAGCTTCCGCGTGGGCGTCGACAGACCCCCCCCCAGGAAGCGGAGAACGTTCAGCCCGCTCCTCCTCAGCGGGCCGCCTCTGTGGGTGTTCTTGTGTCCTCGAATTCTGCGCTGGCTGTCCCGGGGAGAGCGAGGCGGGGCGGGGCGGGGCGGTGCGGCTCAGAGGGAGGGGCCAGGGGTCTCCGGTTTAGGCGTCCCATCCCTCTGGAAGCCACGTTCACACCCCGCTGCCCCCCCCCCCGAGCTCTAATGAGCGTCACACATGGTGGGGGTGCCCTGCTTGACCTCCCAGCTCTGGTCCGTTCTCACGCTGTCTCTGACCGCCCCCCCCCCACATACCCCCACTCCCATATCCGCATCCTCTACCTGAGTCACACTGCAATTAATCTCTGCCACTTCCTCTTGGGGGTGGGGGGTGGGGGGGGGGGTCAGCATGCCCATGTGTCACAACAGGCCAGTGGGTGGAGTTTGTGGGGGGGTCCTCAGATGGGTCACTGTGTGAGTGTGCGGAGCTGCAGAGCGAAGCGCTGCGTCTTTCTGTGCAGGCAGCTGGGACAGCCGTGGGGTCCTCGCCAGTGCTCTTGTGTGGCACCTTGAGAGAATGGCGATGGAAGCCAGCTGTAAACCACTCTGTGAATGTCAGGCCTTACCCCCACTTTTATGGCCAACTGCCTCCCCAAAAACAAGGAGAACCGCTCAGTGTTTTCTGAGCTACGCCCAGTAGAACTACAGCCAGAGACCTTTGGGTGGTTGAAGACCAGGCTTGACTCAGAGCTGCCGATTCCGTGGACAGGAGGCGGAAAGGATGAGCCTGGATTGGGCTGAAAGGTCAGGTGGTCCTCAAAACAATCCTGTGATCTTTTCTGTGTTCAGATTGGAGGAGAAATGAAAGCATCAGCAGTGTTGTGTACGCACACAGTGCCTCTCAGCGTCAGAGACCGTGTTCATTCTACCTGCTTTACCCCCTTTTCTCACCTTTTTTTCCCTGCCCGGAAAGGTTGGCTCTCTAAAATTGGCGATCGCAGGATTTACAGCTTGGTGTGAAAAGGATGTGGGCTTCCTGGGGATTGTTTGCTTATAAAAAATAAAAAAAAAACACTTCCCAGCAAGTCCCAGTGTGGATTCAACCCCGCAACCTCAGCTATCTGCTGTTTACTTTCACCTGCGCTTTGTCCCCCGCTGTCCGTGCCGCCGGGTGACTCACGCGCTACACAAACACTCCAGGAACAACGCGCTTCTGTGCGAGGAGCCCGTTAGTCACTTCCCAGCGCGCGACGGTGTCCACAGCGGAAAGGAATCTGATTATGGGGGGGGACTGGGGCCCTGCGTTCTTCGGAACGCGCCGGTTTGCCTTCCCCGGAATTTCTCTGTAAGGAGATCTCTGGACCCGCGCGGGCAGGGCAGGGCATGGCGTGGCACGGCGCGGGCGTTCCCAGGCCCTGGCATCGAGGGCTCTGTTTGCCTTCCGTTTATGGCGTGCCTCGATAGCGGCTCTTTCTGTGGAAGTAGGGGGAGAGGGGGCGGGGCGGGGCGCTGCTGACGCAAGCCTACGCCCCGGCGCTCTTTCGTCAGCCCCTTCCGGAATGTTCTGCCCGTGCGCGGTGCGGCCGACCCCAAACTGAGGCGCGTTTCCTGTTGCGTTTGCACGGGAACGCCAACCAGCGTCCCCCCGCTGCCGTGCTGGGGGGGACGAATGCGTCTCCTTGGCAACGGGGACGATGGCTTTGGAGAGCAAGGTCGAGGGCCTGAGGCTGTTGCTCTCGCGGGGGGGCTGCCGGCTAACGCTTAGCCCCGCGGCGCGCTACCTGCCACTGCTAGCGTTATTTAACCCTGTGAGGCGTGCGGTTACAGTCATGTGTTTAGAATTAGAATGCTCTTAACTGAACGTTCTAATGCTGATGTCACAATCGCTGCTGGAAAATTGAAAGCAGTGGAGTTCTAGAAGCCTGACTCGGAATTTAGGGAGAGAGAATACATTCCAAAAATCCTTCGGTTCAAAGTGGTCGATTCAAGGCTGGGGGTCAGTGGCATTTTCAGTTGAGGAAATGCGCTGAGATTCGGTTCATGAGTTGGAACAATGCTCGAGAGGTTTCAGTTCAAGAATTTAATTTTCAGTTCATTACCTGAGCTGACTGATTTGAAATGGTATTTACACCCCAACCTTGTTCAGGTTGGACCAGCTCATTTTATTTTATTTTTCTCTCGGGTTCCTAGTGAAGGACAAACACTGAACGGTTTGCGGTTACGTTTGGAGTGGTCTGGCGGGCCGATGAACAGTTTTGGTCGGTGCGGTTCGTTTGTTGTAACTTCCCCATTGGACGCCGCTCCCAGTGCTGACGGAAACCCACTCCAGCACTGAGATTACCCACAATGCAGCTCTCGGGCCACGGCCAGCCACCGCGGGGCGCCGCTGAGCGAACGCGGTGCGCGCGGAAACCACAGCCCGCCTCTGCAAGCGAGAGCGTGGGAGGGGCCAAACTCGCCCTTACTGACACAATCGGGAAACTGCGGCCTACCTTCCACTTCACCAGAAGTCCCACTGATAGGGTGGCTTTTTCAGACGGGGAGCCTGTGTTTATCGGCGCTGGTCTGATTCATTGGGATCACAGCACCGCTGCCTGCTGAGGTGCCTCAATCTGGCGGAGTTTCAAATTATTCCTGAACGACCTGTTTTATGTTTTAATTGTTGCGGTGCAACAAGCCGCTTGCCTCATAAATGTTTCGAATGTCTGGGTTTGTCAGACTCTTGTCTTTTTCTAGCTGTCGTTCCAGCTCATTTCTTGATTAGATGTAGAGTTGTTCAAAAGCAGGCCTTTCTGAATTTGTCCCCTGTTTCCTTGTTTGCTTAAGATTTGGCTTGGTGGTGTTGCCTTGACTGTGTGTGTGTGTTTGTGTGTGTGTGTCTGCTTGTGTGTTTGTGTGTGTGTACATGTGTGTGTGTGTGTGTGTGTATGTGTGTGTGTTGTGTGTTGTTTGGGATTATTAAGGTCGGATGCTCCTGCTTGGTGGCAATTCTCGTTATTGAACCCTTGGATGTGCTGACACTGCTGACACGAACAATGTCCTCATTCAGCGCGTTGTTCTGAGGACCAATGATCACTCTTTGGTGCCCTGGAAGAGAGAGCTCCATTCTCGGATGCTGCTCTCGAGCCTGTCAGGCGCTACGATATCTGTCTGTGTGATCGATCCCTATCGCTGGATCGCACGCTTTGATTTCTCATTTGGGTGGGGTGACTGAGACGGCGGTTTTATCGGGGCGCGGTGGTTTGACGTTGGGCCTTTGTAGGCGTTGACAAGCGTCTTCTGGAGTTTGGTCGGGGCGGTTCCGTGAGTCGACGGCCAGACCGCGCTGGGACACGTGTCCGTCTGAAGCGTCTGGAAAAAGCTCTGTGTGTGTGTGTGTGTGTGTGTGTGCGAGAGAGAGTGTGTGTGTGTGTGTGAGTGTGAGAGTGTGTGGTGTGTGTGTGTGTGTGAGAGAGTGTGTGTGTGTGTGTGTGAGGAGTGTGTGTGTGAGTGTGAGTGTGGGGAGTGTGAGTGTGGTGAGGTGTGTGTGTGTGTGTGGTGTGGTGTGAGTGTGGAGTGTGAGTGGTGTGTGAGTGTGTGTGATGTGGGTGGAGTGTGAGTGTGTGTGTGTGTGAGTGTGAGTGTGTAGTGTGTGTGAGTGTGTGTGTGTGTGTGTGATGTGTGGTGTGTGTGTGGTGTGTGAGTGTGTGGTGTGTGTGTGGTGGTGTGATGTGTGTGTGTGTGATGTGTGTGTGTGTGTGGTGTGTGTGTGTGTGTGTGAGTGTGTGTGTGTGTGTGTGTGTGAGTGTGTGTGTGTGTGTGTGTGTGTGTGTGTGTGCGCTGCTCCACCAGCTAACAGCTGTCTGGACTGATGGTGCTGAAAGCTGACACACGCATAGGAATCATACACTCCATTCACACACACACACTCACACACACACACACGTACACACACCCACACACTCCTCACACACACACACACACACGACACCACCTTCACACACACACATCCTCCTCACACACACCACCAACATCCCGACACACACCCCATCCCACACACACAATGCATGATATCATCCACACCAACATCACACATCACGCACACACACACATACATGTGGAGCCATGTCTTAGCCATGGGTTACCTGTGGAGAGCTTGTGGGTGAATACACAGGCGAAAGGTACATCTAACGGTGCTTATGATGTGCAGTGGTAGACCTCTTCTGCTATACGGTGGGTTTTTTCCCCCAGGGAAAGCCAGATAACTTGGAAGCAGGAACGCACCAGTAGGCTGCAGCGTCTCATCAAGACAGGATTTCACCATATCACACCTCCATCTGTTTTACGTTGTTAGGATTGGAACCGACGTTGTTCTTCTGAATACTGGAACGGCGCGGGGCTGTGCGCGGAAATGAAGCGGTCTAATGGAAGCCCGGTGTTATTACTGTACGTAGATGCGGTCTGTGAGTCACCGGGACGTACATACGGGGGGGGGGTTGCTGTTGTTGCGGAAAAGATCGCCACTTCTTCGCACTGGACTCCATATTAATGAGATCTGCCAGTGAGTCAGGCTCGTTTGAGTGAATTGATCCGCATCTGCTGTTCGCTTCCAAGACTACGCCCCCCCCCCCCCCTCCCCCTTCGTCCCCCCCACCCCACCCACTGGAGTTACCGTAGCAACGGCAGGCCCCAGTTCCACGCCATTTTCCAGCAGAGGTGTTGCCCAATCGGACACCTTCCTGGAAAATCTCACCACTGCTCTGACAGCTGAGCCCAGTGCAACCCATCAGCTGACCACATGTGATTATGATGTCATCGCTAAGCCCCTCCCACCTGTGGTCGGGGCTTGGGTCAGTAGGAGGATGAGTCTCCTGATCTTCAGCACCTCACTCTTTTTGGAGTTTTTTTTTTTTTTTTTCAAACCAGTTTAATTTCCTGTTGTCTGGCAGGTATCAGGCTTGTTTATTCTGCTTGAGTATTTTTATCTTTATCTTTTTTATTTGATGTTGGGAGAGTACAGGTAGAGGATTGTGGGGAGGGCTGTCTTCCTGCAGACTCGAGATTCTCCAGGGTCGTTACTGACTCGGGGGAAACCTCCCTGGCAAGGCTTCACGCAGAAACATCAGTCGCCTTTCAGATGGTGTGTCAGCGGGAGATCTCTCCCGAACTCGGCTTTCTCTCCGACGGGAGGTTGCGGGTTTGAATCCCGGCTGTGCTGATTTGCCCTGAGGCCTTGTGTGTGTGTGTGTGTGTGTGTGTGTGTGTGTGTGTCCTTAACTTTAATGGCTCCTGCTAAGCTGAACACGCAGACGGCGTAGGAGAAGCCAAACGCTAAATGCTAACAGCGCCGAGCGGCTTTGAGCCGACCGACGCGGCGGTAACCGTGGCGACCCTCAGCACGGTCCTAAGCTCTGCGAAAAACCCCTCCTTCGGCCGTGGTGCTTTGAGCGGCGCTGCCAGGACCCCCTGTCCCCTCCCCGCCCCCCCTACCCCTGCCCCGGCCCCGGCCCAGAATACCGAGCGCGGCTAAAACCCGGGTTACTGAGCGCCTCGTCGCTAACGCTAACGGCGACTTCCTGATTGAAGCGCGGGGAATAATACGCGGGGAGTAATGGACTGAAAAAAGGCCTCTTAACGAGGAGGGGGAAACGGCGGAGTGAGCGCGCGGCGTGAGTCACCCTGCCAGCTCGACGGCACGTCAGCTTCAGGGAATCATTACGCTGTTATTTATTATTTTATTCTTGTTTATAATTATACTTATTATTATTACGAACACACACTCACACAGAATATTGCCTCTCGGTTTTGCCTTAAGGAAAGCGAACATCAAATGGTCCGTCCCCCCCCCCCCCCGCTCGATATTATCATGCTGTATTGTGGGTTACTGTTAGCGTCCACCCCAGAAAAATCCGAAAGCAAATTTCCTGTTTGTTGTCTCCCCCTCCGCCCACCCCACCCCCCCAAAAGCTGAATTGAGATATCTACGTCCTTGTGGTGGGGGATC
>NC_057933.1:5445829-5458329 GCF_018555375.3 Anguilla rostrata | reverse complement strand
GTGTGTGTGCTCGCTTGCCTGCGTCTGAGTGCTGCACTGCGTGTGTGTGTATGTGTGTGTGTGTGAGGGCGGAGGTCTGGTGGAGGTGTAAGGTCATGAGGTTCACCGATGCGCGGTTCCCACGTCTCCGCCGCGGTGACTAAACGCACGTGGCCCTCCTGCCGCGCCGCATGAGGCAACTTCCCTGAAGCCCGGCCCGTTTCAGGCGTCTGAGTCACTCTTTCCTCCGCGCACAATCTCTCCGGAGCCCTGACTGATCCCAGAGGAATCCTCCGCTCGTCCAGCGGCGTGTCACCGCCCTGCCACGCCCCGCCAGAGCCCGTCTAACGGAGGAGTGTGTCCGTGGCGCGCGGGGAGCGCTCATCTAAAAACTCACTTCCTGGTGGGCCGCTGTGTCCGCCGCTCCTCCACGTGTTCCTGCTCTCGACCCTGCGCTTTAATCCGGGTCGCTGATTGGCTGTAGCGTCTTGCCCACCCCGTTTCCTAGACCCGAGCTGGCTGCCGATCGAAAAGGAAATCGCAAAAATTGTCGGCGGTCTTTATTTCAGGAAGCAGGCTTCATTTCCTGTCATGAAAGGTAGTCTGTTTTTAAAATAAAAAGAAAGTCGTTTTTTTTTTTATTACTCTTGGAAATTACATGCCTTTGTGTCGTTTGTCTGGGAAACTCTTGTAACCAATCAGCATCCTGTTTTAGGGTGCACAACTGCTGTTCGCTTTGTTCTGAGTTAATGCACCGTCATTTTTCCAGTTTTTAAAAACGATGCAATAAACTGTGGAGGGATTTCTCAGATTTTGTCCAAGATCACTTAATGCTTAGCAGAACATTCCAGTGCTGATGATGTAAGCATGACTGCTGGTGACTGAAAGCGCTGGAGTTCTAGAACGCTGACGAAGAATAAAGAATGTTGGGGGGAAAAACACACATTCCAGAAGACCTCCTCTCAGCAGGGGGGTGACCGGTATTGGCCGGAGGTCTCATTTGCACAGGCCCGGCTCGCCCGTTAGTGTGTGTGTGACACATTAAAGGCACGATATGGTTGCTCATGTACGGCTGGCCGGCGTGGGCTGTCTCACTCGCGGTGAGTAACCTGGCGAGGGGGAGGGTGACTGCGATTGAGTGGCGGGGCTGCGTGTGAGCGGCGGTTAGCGGGGGGTAAGGGGGGTGAGTTGTCATAAACAGCGCTGCGCTCCGGGAGCCCGAGATTTCGGCACGGAGCGGCGAATCGCGACGCGGCTTTTTTTAACTGCCCGAAAGCTCCTGACCAAAGTCCAAGTGCTTCGCCCGCCGCGGGGCCCGGCCTTGTTTACCCAGAGTGAGCGCGTGCACGTCCGTCCGCTAATTACCAGCGCTACGGGCTCCGTGGCGCCATAACAGCTCAGCGCTGTGCAAACACACACCGGACCTCGCGGGTCGGGTCGGGTCCCCACGTCGTTCCCCCCCCTCCCCTGGCCTTTCGTCCCGGGACGCCCGCCGCGCCGCTCCGCCCCGCCCCGCCCCGCCGTGAACCCGCCCCCGGCCGTAACTCCTCTTATCTGCGACTGTCGGGGGACCTCTGAAGAGTCGGGAGACGGTGTGCCAGAAGAACCACCGCCGCAGTAAATTCACCGCGATATTAAAAGAGATAAATTAGAGGGGGGTTGGCGTCAGAGGAATGCGCTGATAGCAGCGGGGGGGTTGGGGGGGGCTGGGGGGGGGGCAGGCAGGCAGGGAGAGCGGAGTCCTGTTTCTCCCTGCAGAGCCGCACGGTGGGCCGGGGGAAGAGGTCGGAGGAGGAGGCGGCCATTTTGCAGTGTGCGGCTGGAGTGCGGCTGTTCGCTGGCAGAGATTTGAGCGCTCTGTTTACTCGCTGGCACCTGTGGGGCTGAGCAGCGTGCGCGTGTGCCATGAACAATACATTACTCACCCTCAGCTGTCTGCAGCTCACACACACGCAGACATGGTGACAAACACACACACACAGTACAACACACACACACACATGACACCGAGACAGACGCACCACCACACAAGTGACAAACACACACACACATAGTGACAAATACACACACAGACACGCACACACGGACGCACACACAGACATAGTGACAAACACACAGACACGCAGACACGAACGCACTCACACACACACACACACATAGTGACAAACACATACACACACACACACACATAGTGACAAACACATACACACACACACAGACACGGACGCACACATAGTGACAAACACACACACACACACACACACACACGCACATAGTGACACACACACACACAGTGACAAACACATACACACACACACATAGTGACAAACACATGCACACACAAAAACTCACACACACATAGAGATATACTGAATGTGCAGACACGCATACACACACACATACAAACACAAACACGCAGATATACTGAATGTGCAGACGCATACACACACACACAACACACATGCACACACTCATTATTTTATTTTTCTGCTGGCGCAGAAGCACATTTCCCTGCCAGTGCTTGGAGCGGGTCATGTTCAGGTGACAGCAGTTTCACATTCATGTTCAGTCAACAGCCCGATTAAGCTAATATTATCAGCAGCGTTCAGCGCCAAACCCCGGTGCTCAGGCAGTGCTCGTCTCCAGCCTGGCCTCAGGACCAGCGCTGGTAAACACCACTGTGAGGTCCCATCGTCTGGAACAGGAGCGGAGAGGCGTGTAATTTCATTCGCGGCATCCCGTGGTTAAATGTGGAAGAAGAAACAAAAAACTTGGAAAAAAAACGTGTCTTTGTGTGCGTACAGGTGCCACTCCTGTTCTGAAGTATGGGGTGGGGCCCCACACAATGCCTCAAACTCTTTAACACACATTCTCTCTCGCTCTCTTTCCCTCCCCTCCCCCTCCTTCTCTTTTTCTTCCCCTCCTTCCTCTCTCTGTCCTTTTTTTCTCTCTCTTCCTCAATCTCTCCCACCCCCTTCCTCTCTTCCTCCCTTCCTCTCTCTCTCTCTCCCTCCCCCGCCCCCCTCTCTGTTCACAGGTACAGTATGTTATCCAGGGCTACCATAAGAGAAGAGAGTACATCGCTGCCTTTCTTAGCCATTTTGGCATGTGAGTCTGTTCCCCCACACGTGTGTGTGTGTGTGCGTGTGTGTGTGTGTGTGTGTGTGTGTGTCTGTGTGTGGTGTGTGTGTGCGTGCTGTCGCGTGTGTGTGTGTGTGCGTGTGCGTGTGTGTGTGCTGCAGGAGAGCATGCACATGCGTCTATGTGTCTGTATAGGACTGTGCGTGGGCACATGCTAGCACTGTATGTTCTAGAATATGAGTGTATGTGGGCGTATTTGTGTGTGTCTGCGCGCAGGCATGTGTGTGTGCGCGTTTCCGTGTGTGCATGTGTGTTTGTGTGTGTGTGTAAGGCTGTAGGTATATGTATGCCTGCTGGTGACAGTGTGTGTGTGTGTGTGTGTGTGTCCAGGTGAGGAGTACATGCGAGATCCACCCGCTGCTCTCATGTGATGATTCTGCTTCTGGCATGGAGTACTCACTGCACACACACACCACCGTACCCCCGGACACACACACCACACACACACACCGCCACCACCAACATACCCACACATACCCCCACACACACACAACAGTTCTCTCAGATGAATCCGAGGCTGTGTTGGTGCGATTTTGGAGGTGACCTCTGACCCCTGTGTCCCCCCCCCCGCCCCCCTGCAGTGGACCTCCCCCTGTACTTCCCGCGGGACCAGCCCACGCTCACCTTCCAGTCTGTGTACCACTTCACCAGCAGCGGGCAGCTGTACTCGCAGGTGCAGCGCTCCTACCCCTACAGCCCGCGATGGGACGGCAACGAGATGGCCAAGAGAGCCAAGTAAGACCCCCTCCCAAAACCCCGTTTACCCCCTCTGTGCCGTCCCGCATCTTACAGCTACAACTCCCCCTTACCCACCCCGAAAACCCTGTTTACCCCCCCCCCCCAGTGCCCTCTCACATCTTACAGCTACAACTCCCCTTACCCTCCCTGAAAACCCTGTTAACCCCTCTGTGCCCTCCTGTACCTTACAGCTACAACTCCCCCTTACCCACCCCGAAAATCCCTGTTTACCCCCCCCGTGCCCTCTCACATCTTACAGCTACACTCCCCTTACCCACCCCAAATCACTGTTTATCCCCCCCCCCGTCCCTCCTCACATCTTACCCGCTACAACTCCGCCTTACCCCACCCCAAAATCACTGTTATACCCTCCCCGCCCGTGCCCTCTCTCACATCTTACAGCTACAACCCCCCCTTACCCACCCCGAAAACCCGTTTACCCCCCCGTGCCTCTCACATCTTACAGCTACAACTCCCCTTACCCACCCCGAAAACCCATTTACCCCCTCTGTGCCCTCTGACCTTACAGCTAAACTCTCCCCTTACCCACCCCGAAAACCCCATTTACCCCCCCCGTGCCCTCTCACATCTTACAGCTACAACTCCCCCTTACCCACCCCGAAAATCCCTGTTTACCCCCCCCCGTGCCCTCTCACATCTTACAGCTACAACCCCCCTTACCCACCCCGAAAACCCTGATTACCCCACCCCCGTGCCCTCTCACATCTTACAGCTACAACCCCCCTTACCTACCCCGAAAACCCCTGTTTACCCCCCCGTATCCTCCTGTACCTTACTGCTACAACCCCCATTACCCACGCCGAAAAGCCCTGCCTTTACCCCTATTCATCCCATCCTCCTCTGCAGCCCCAAAACCAGCTATTAACCCTGGTACCCTTCTACACCTGGCACGCCCTTCTGAATACCCCAGTGCCACACCTTCAGTGCAGTGGTGCCCAATCAGGTGCCATGTAGGCTTTCATTCCAAACAATCACTGCACCTGCTGATTTCACCAGATCAGTCCCCTCCTGTCTAGTTAAAGGTGTGTTAATGAGTGAGGTGTAGTGATTGGTTAGGATGAGGACCTGCATACCCTCCGTGGCACGTGATTGGACAGCATTGCTTCAGCTTGACGTGTCATCGGTCGTCACTGTGTTACACTGGGGGGGTGGGTGAGTGGGTTTTACCTGTAGTTTTTCTCTACAGAGAGAATAGTCTGTTTAAGCTGCACATGCGAGGGAGAACGATAAAAGCCTATAAATTGATAATTCATTCAGGCCTTCCAGGCATTGAAATCTCGTTGTGGAAAAGGTCAGTGGCCTAGTGTGGGCTCAGTGAGCAGGACTCTGCACTATTCATATCTGTAAGGTAAGATACGGGTACATTTTCAGAGAATATCTCCAGGTGCCCTTTTAGGTGTTTTAAGAGTAACCTCCACTTGAGGTAAACCACACAGCTTCATTACACTACATTCCATTGCGCTACATTACGGGCATTTAGCAGACGCTCTTATCCAGCATGACGCACACAGCTGTGGTGGGTCTGGGTGGTGCCAGCTTCCCCCTCGGAGTTCGCACGTGCCCAGTGCGTCCGTGCTCCGGAGCGGGGAGTCCCGGCTCCCCCCGGAGACGGCGAAGTCGAGGCGCTGAGCGCTGTTTGGACTGCGCTGTCGGTGGCAGAACGTTCGCCTCTCGTCGCCCTGTTTAATCCTGCTCTAAACAGGCCGAGCGTTTCCAAATGCTCAGCATTCCCATCCGTCGGTTCGAGATTAAACAGCCTGCGCCCGCAATATGACAAGCAAACTAAAACACTCTGTTCCGAGGAGCAGCCACACCCCCCACTTTGTCTCAAAGCGCGTCGAAATTAAAGTGTATTACTGAGGCAGTGCGTCCTCTTGCACGTTCATTTCATTTTCCTGGGAAGGACAGTGTTGCCTTTTCTTTTCTTTTTTTTCCAATTTAACCTCTATCTCACTCCCTCCTTCCCTCCCTCCCTCCCTCCCTCTGACTGTCTGTCTGTCTGTCTGTCTTTGCAGAGCCTATTTCCGGAGTTTCGTGCCTCAGTTCCAGGAGGGCGCCTTCGCCAACGGGAAGCTCTAGGCCGCGGCAGACGGGATGACATCGCCGCGTGAGTCACGGGCGCCAGGGAGAACACGCGTGTGCACGGAGAACACGGGACACTTTTTCAGCGGTGGCGGAGTCATCGCGTCCGCGTCGAACGCGTTTTTAATTATCGTTGGTGTTTTTTTTCGGTTTTTTGTTTTAGTTTATTTTTTGTTTGTTTTTGTACTTTGTCTTGTTTATTTGAGGATCGCCCCCTGCTCTGTAAGGTGCCGCCCCGTGTAGTCTGTGAACGGGTGCGTGCTGCGTGATGTCGAACCCGTGCCTAAATCCTCCTGGTAGGAGCGGTGCCAGGGGGTTAGGCGGGGCGGCGCTGGGTGGCGTCAGGGTGTACCTGGGCGGGGCTGGACAGTGCAGTACAGGTGTAACGGGCGTGTGGATTCAGGTCAGGAGACGGTGGGGCGATCGGTGCAGTCCTCCTGTACAGAACAATGGGCTGCTGAGCGCGGGGTGGAATGTGCTCTTTGTGTAAACGGTTCTGTCGAAGGTCTTTAGGATGAACCAGGCGACGCGCCTGAGAACCACCTCTGATGTTTCTCTTGTTTGCTGTGCGTTCGGGGAAAAAAAAAAAGCCTTGTGCCATTAAAGTCAAAGTTATGAATGGAAACCTGTGTCCAGCGTGTACACAGGACGTGTTCCCAGAGACCTTGAGCCTTTTCCCATCTTCATCAAACCCCTCCTCCTCCTCCTCCTCCTCCTCCTCCTCGTCCTCCTCATAATGAAACGAGGTCTGTGAGTAAAGACACCCGGCTGGGTCTGGAAGGCGGACTCGGACGGCGTCCTTCGGCGAGCGATGGAACGGAAAGGACGGATAGAGCGGCCTGAGAGCACGCCTGCAGTCCTGCCGCCGCCGCCGCCGCCGCGTCGCTAGGTCACGGCGACCCACAAGCGCCGAGCTCTAACGCAGCCCTGTCTCCCCACCCCGACACACCTCCTCCCGCGGCGGTAATTACACTGGTCTGCACACACGCAAGTACACACACACACACGCAAGTAAGCACACACACGCACGCACACGCACAAGTACACACACACACACGAAAGTAACCACACACACACACACACACACACACACAAAAACACACACACACACGCACTCACACACACGCAAGTAAGCACACGCACGCGCGCACACACATATATGCACACGTGCACACACACACTCACACACACACACACGCGCGCACACACACACCTGCGTGTAGTTTTTCCTTCATCAACCTTCTTACACAATTGAAAAGATTGGATCCGATCACTGAAGGTCAAGTCAGTCTAAGCAGGACGTGCTTCATCCTGTACCTAAACCACAACCATCGCATTTTGGGTTAGTTGCACAAATGCTTTTGTTTACTTCTGTCACCGCTAAACCTGCGATGTTACACATTGATGACACAACATTTCATCACCGCCTGTGTGGTGATATATCAACACAAAATAACACCTTACGATTGCTCCTTCAAAGTTAAGCACAAGGCGCGTTTCTGTTAGATTGAATCTGTTCTTAATAGCTCTCATTATGTAAGACACTGGCTTATTAACAAGCGACGAGGAATAAATCCACTCTGTTCTCATTCGCCGTGTGTATCTGTGTCACTTTTAACTGGCTTAGCCGGGAAGGGGGAATGCCGTCGGCCATCTTGTAAAATGGCGGTTTTTATAGCTGCCTAGTCTTTATCCCCGTTCCCACCTTGAATGCTGAAACTCCTGGAATCCTTGTGAAGTGGTCACTTTGTTTGCACGCGTGTGTCTGTGTATATGTGCGTGTGTGCGTGCCTGTGTGTGTGTGCATGTGTGTGTGTGTGTGTGCATGCTTACAGTGTGTGCGTGCATGCGTGTGTGTGCGCCTGTGTGTGTACTTTGCTTTCATCATTAAAGATGAGGGTCACTCTCAGGCTCTTCGCTGGCCTGCGGTGGGGGTGGGGGGCTCGGCTATATTTACCGTTGGAAATGCAGCGACTGTCACGTTTAATTGGGAACTGTGGGGCTGAGTGTATCTGGGGCATTTAATAGCATTAAGTCTTTTAATAAAATGATTAAAATCAAGATTCTTTTTGTCTTTTTTTTTCGCTGGGCTCCGCGCTTCTCGCCGTGACCCCTGCTGACCCCGCCGTCAGCTCCAGGGGGACGAGCGCGTCCAGTCGAGCGAGGGAACACAGACTCTCTGACCGCGCTGGCTTTCTGTCCTGCTCACTCTGCCGTCTTCCGCCATCCGCAAGAAAAAAAATGTTAATATTTTCATTTATTTTTTTGCTACAGTCACACATATTCATTATTTTTGATCATTTTATTTGTATATGAAGTGGGGTCATTTATGTTTCACTCTTTCTGATCAATGTCTGTTTGATTTTTTGTTGTTGTTCTTGTTTTGTTATAGCCAGCATGTACATGTTAATAATTGGTCATAATTGCACATTTTTAGAGTGTGTGTGTGTGTCAGACGCAAACCTTTTTATTGATGTGTGTGGGTCCTCTGAGTGCCTCTGGAGTGTGGGCATTTTGGCAGAATTTGAGCTTAAAATAATGGGGGCATGGGGGGAGGTTTGGTGCCCCTGAGGTAACTGGCAGGAGTGATGCACAGACTGTGGTCATGCTCCCTTCTACCATTTACACATCCACGGTTCCCTTCAGTTCGACCGCTCGTAGTTCCCCTGGTCATTTGGGTACAAACGAGCATCGCCCCCCCCTGCACTCCATTTACGGGACTCGAGCCCTTCTCAGCAGTAAACCTGTGTTCTTTCCCGTCTTAAAAACAGTGTAGCCCAAGCTGCTCACGCTGAACTTTTATCCCCCCCCCCCCCCCCCAACCCCCACCCTCCGTCCCCCAGCCTCCCACTCTCTCCTCAGAGCGGAGGTATTCCAGCAGGACCGCCCGTCTGCAGAGTCTCTCGCTGTAATCTTCTAAAGTCCGCTAATCCTCCCTCGTTTTAAGCGGTGCTCGTGGAAGCGAGGCCCGCGCGGCTAATTAGCGATCCCTGGGGAAGGGTAATTAAAGCGGTGTTTTCGGATCCGGGAACCGCGGGGGGGGGGAACGTCGCTGGTGAGAACCGTGTTTCACGGGGGAAGGTCTCTGTAGCGGCACATCGGGGTCAGGGGGGGGGTTAACACCCCAGCTTCTCGTGAGTTAACTCTAGTTCCCCCGCAGTAGGTCGGGGGCGTAGTAAGGTGTCGGTACGTCGCAGGGACAGCGACCCTGTTTGGCTGCTTCCCGAGAGAGAATTGCTGTCAATATGGCTTACAATGTTTTTTTTTTTTTTCGCTGAAGATGAAGCGATGCCAGGAATTCTGCGCCGAATTTGGAACTTGGCGTCCTGCGGCGGTCGCAGCTTGAGCGCAATGGAGGAAGAGCCCGGGCCCCCGCTCCACGCTGATCCCGTCTCCCCCCAGGGGGAGGGACCAGAAGCGCTCGCGTTCATCAGGTCGCGCGGCTAATTAGCTAAATTAAGATTTCGAGCGAGGGAGGGAGCCGGGGACGGGTCTGCTCTCCGGGAGCGGGAGTTGACTTGGCGGAGTGCTGTACGGTGCTCGTACGGCGCTGGCTGTCTGTAAAAAACTGTGCCAGTCTTCGTACGAAGCGTAATGAGTGACAGTCTGAGTTCTGCTTTCCCCTTGGATATTACCAGGGGGAGATTTCACTTAGTTGTCTGACTTCACCGGGGATGGTGAGATTTTTAGACTTATTCTTCTTCAGTTATTTCCCTCAGGTAACTTTTGAGAATGGTACAACAAAAAAAAACGAAGAAAAGAAACTTCTTTATGAAGCACTGTAAGATTTGCCCTATTGGGAGTTTTTTTTCCTCCTCATATAGGTCTGTATGCAAGAAGCTGAGGGGAGCTGAAAGTTTTTAACTTTTTTTTTTTTTTTTGCGTTAAGAGACGTTAGCCAATAGGAATGATTGAGAGTCGCCCTGTCGCTCCGAATCTGCGCCTCCCCCCGTGAGGAGCGTAAACCGGCGGGGCAGCAGGGAGCGCAGGAGGTAATCGGAGGGGAAACCAGGAGCGTCTGAAAGGCCTGGATGTGTCACGGAGGAGAGCGGGGCGCCTTGTTTACTCTCCCTCTCTCTCCCTCCCTCTCTCTCTCTCTCCTTGTTGCATCCCAAATTCCGAAGCTGTCAGCCCCATCTATTTTTTACAGCGCTTTTAATTTAACATATTCTTCCCAAAAAAAAAAACCCTTTTTTTTTTTCAAAATAAAAGCCGCTCATATGCCAAATCGCGAAATCCTCCCGGTTTTGATAACGGTGGGGTACTTTGAGTTCCTGTGTGTGTCTGCAAATGCAGACTGACACAGAGCAGGGGGGTGTGGGGGGGTTGGGGGGGGGGGGGGCGAGGGAAGGAGATTTCAGCGGCGGCTCTCGGTTTCGCGGCGGGGCTGTGGATGTGCGCCGAGTCGAGGATGATGAGCAGAGAGGCTTAGCTAATTTGGGAGAGGGCAGGAGAGAGAGGGGGGGATTTAGGGCAGGATAGAGAGAGAGGGGGGGGATTTCATGGGTTTTCTGGCAGCCCGTTTGATCAGAGCTGGGGGGAAAAAAGGCCCAGAGTTGTCATGGAAGTGAAAGAATTAATTTTTTTTTCTTTCTCCATGTGGAACGGAACCAGGATAACTGTAACCCTCTCGTCTGTCCCTGGTTTGAGATGCTTTCTTTTTTCCCCTTTCTTCTTGTAACTGCCACTCGTTATAGCTTCGTCGCTAATTGCTAATTGCTCCCTCCGAGCAGCACAGAGAGAGAGGCAGTAATCCCAAAAAAAGACTTCTCCCCACTCTCCATGATGTTGCCATGGTGATTAGACTGAATTGGGGGGCTTGGTTGATGTTGTCATGGCGATTAGTCTGAATTCGGGTTAGGTTGATGTTGTCATGGTGATTAGACTGATTGAGGGACTGGTTGATGTTGTCATGGTGATTAGAGTGAATGGGGGTTTGGTTGATTTTGCCCCACGGTTATGTCATTTGAAATATATTGCAAATATATTGAAATAAAATGCATGTTCAAGATGTTGCATCATCACCCACAATATATGGGATAATGATTGTCACTTTCAGAGATTGCAGTAGATTTGTGGGATGCATTGCTGTGAAATATATTCACAGAATTTTCCAGAAAGTCCAAAGAGTTGCAATATATTGCAGTTCCTCGCTCACATAGCTTTTTTCTCTTTGGTTTATTTTTGACGAGGAGAAAAAACAGATTCTCAGATGTCCCTCAGGGTGGAGCTTTGATGATTGATACAGAAGGTAGTGTTTGTTCTCCCGCTCTTTTTTTTTTGTATTTATTTATTTATTTATTTTGCCAAAGGGGGGACGCGGTCGATTTTAAACCCGTCTAAGAGGTACAGAAAACACCCCTAAGGTGTGTGTGTGCTGTGAATGGCGCTAGTGCTGCAGCGTTCGATAAGCCAGAGTTCAACTCGAACCTGCGCATGCAGACGATACACACATGGTGCGTTTAACTTCTTGGGCCCAGCTTCCCAAGCTTAACTGACTCTGTGACTGAACAGAATCCGTTTTGGTAATGGACTGTTTTAGCTCCAGGTTTTAACAATGGGCACTCTCAGAGCAGTTGGGAGCGCTCAGAATCCTGTCTTTAACCACCCTCGACTCAACTTGCCTTACCCCTGTTTTCGCCCTGCTTGACCTTGCCTTGCCTTGCCTTGCCTTGCCATACCATACCTTACCTTGCATTACATAACATTACATTACATGTTATTTGGCAGACACTTTTATCCAAAGCAACGTACAATAAAGTGCATACCGAAGGTCACAGGAATGATCCTAGAACACAGGTCCGATGAGGTACAGTTCTCGTTGCGTATCAGTTATCCGTAGCCGCGAACATCAAGCCTAGCTCCCGCAGTAAGCACAAGGCTAAATCAGTCAAAGTTATGGCAGGTGGAACTAGACGTGGGTGCAGTTCACTCGAGAGAGAGCTGTCAGTTGCTTGGGCGCTGTTTTGACAGCCAGGCAGTTTGAAGAAAGGAGCGTTTAGCAGCCGGGAATTTAACTCTAACTCCTGAAGGAGACGCTCGGTCTTCTCGGCTGGGTTGTCGAGCGGCTTGTGCTCCAGAGACGAGCGCCTTTCTGGGGAACTTTTATCGGACCTGTTGAGCCCAGGCCCAGCGAGTCGATCCCAGGCCCGGCCAGTCGATCCCAGGCCCGGCGAGTCGATCCCAGGCCCGGCGAGTCGAGTCCAGGCCCGGGCGAGTCGATCCCAGGCCCGGCCAGTCGAGCCCAGTGAGTCGAGCGTGGTTTGACAGTTGGCCCGTTTCCGCGGCGACTCCCGCTCGTCAGCCTGCACCTGAGGGGCTGTCGGCGCCATCGGACGCTGATCCGTCCGGTCAGCAGCTGTCGGGTCGGGGGGGACGCAGCCTCCCCAGAGGCCTGTCAGGTGCCGTGACAGCCCCGACGCACGCGTGCACACGCACACGCAGGTACACGCGATGTGACAGGCGTGTGGGACGTCCCGGGGGGGGGTGGGTCCGTGCGCCGGGGGAACGGAAACGGCGAGCGAGAGAGAGGCGAGGCG
>NC_057933.1:5398329-5440829 GCF_018555375.3 Anguilla rostrata | reverse complement strand
CCCGTCTCCGGTTTCTCACCTCCTTTTTGTTTGCTTTTTTGTCGCCGTTCCGTTTCTCGTGCAAATTACACCTCCGCCATGTTAAGTGTCCTGCAGTGAACTGTGTAGCGTGTTCGCACCTTTAAGGCAAGAGGCGCATGCTTGCAGTTTGTTTTTTGTTTTTTTGGGCAGTTGCGAAAAGGAACGCTCAGTTCCCGCGAGTGTGCAGAACAGCATCCCCTCCCTATGCAGCGAGCGAGCGCGCGCACGTGACTGCTCCGGTTTAACGGGCTGTGAGATTAACGCGCAGGAATACATACACTGTAATCTAGGTCAGGGAGCTAAACTTAAAACGATACACAGTGCCTTCGTCTGGAGGGATGAGGGTCGTCTGGAACCTCGCGCCGCTCCGTAATAACAGCTTGATGACGTGGGTCATCGTGGGTGATCACCTTCCACCTCTGAAGTTTGCCTGCTCTGTGTTACTGAGGATTTCATCTGTTAAATCCTCCAGGGGTCGCGTGCTTTATCACGTGCATTCAAATTTGAACAACGGGTACTCACTATAATGGTCGTAAAACGTAACATGTTTTATATATAGACGAGAGGTGTTCGCTTTTGCATACTCTCACTCCAACACAATGAGCCAAACGGTACATGTCGAATAAACTCATTGGTTGTGGTGGCGTTTTAATTGGTAATTGATTTCCCCAGAGGTTCACGGTTCTTTTATATGTGTGTTATAGAAAGATCACGATTAGACTGAATGGGGGGTTTTGGGTGATGTTGTCACGGTGATTAGGCGGAATGGGGCATTGTTTGATGTTGTCATGGCGATTAGAGTGAATGAGGGTTTGGTTGACTTCGCCCCAGAGTAGCCCTAATGTCATTGAAATATACTGCAAGATGTGGCATCACTTCACAATATATGGGCAAATATATGAATGATTGTCACTTTCAGATATTGCAATAGATTTGGCAATGGGTGTTGCTGTGAAATGTGTTTATTATATATTTCCAAAAAATTGCAATATATTTCTGTATGTTCCATTTCTGCAAGGGAAGAAATACGGTTTGTTGGAAAGGTTCCCTTCTTTATCAGTTGACTTATTCATGAAAATGCTATAGTTGCGATTCTTCACTCTAAATATTACTAAAATTAACGATGTTACCATCTCGGGATTCAGTTTAAATCTGGCATTTACACACCTCACGAAAAGCAACATTCAAAAAAAAAGGCCAAGAAGTACTATTACTGGAGCAGCACGCTCAACCCTTCCTGGCACCCCCAGTGCGTCACCCTGCTGAGTACACCCAGTCTGGAATTCCGGGTTTACACCTGCGATCCTCGAACGAACCCGTCCGCGTTTTACGTTACGTTATGTTAAGTTACGCTCCTGCGAAGTGTCGTACGTGCCTGCACGTACATATGACGAGAGAGACCGCACAATCTCCCCTCATTTTATGATCACCGGTGACAAACAAAGGTGGCCTTTCACAGAAAAAGGCGAATTTCGACGGTTCTGGGGGTAATTACAGGTTGTTGCGTTCATCCCAAACCCGACACCCCCCACTTAACCCTGACCTTAACCCTAAAGTGCAACCTCAAGCCAAACCACAACATCGTTTGTATGTCTTAAGGGGCAACTGCAAAGTAGCTTGACAGTACTACTTTGCAGTTGCAAGAAACACAGTATTTACTTGCCCCTGTTGCTAATTACTGTGCATTTACAACATGCACTTTTCCACTGTAAAGCGTGAACAAGAATTAATCCATTGGTTTGCTCAGTTCTTTGGCTGGGGAGTCTCCAGTACGGGGGAGAAGGGACTCCTATGTGCTGCGTTTCCGCTGTACCGACGCAGCGTCGGTACACCTTGAATCGGCTGCGCGTGCGGACTTCGTGGCCTGGTTCCGCGGGACGCACGTCGACGGGCGCTGTGCCGCGACGCAGACTGGAAACGCTTCAGCACCTTGCCGAACCCAGAAGACGCTCGGCCGGACAGGCACGTTAGAGGCCATTTTTGACTTCACTGAGCGCAGCTGGGAAGATTTTTGCCCTTTTATGGTTATTTGTGTCCACCGTCATCCCAAATCTCTATTGCCTCACTTTTTGACTGGGTTTTATTATTATGATTATTATTATGATTATTATTATTATTAATAATAATAATAATAATAATAATATTTTTGTTGTTGTTGTTGTATTTGTTGCTGTTGTTGTTGTCGTTTCTCTGGGCCAATATTGATATTAATCTGAGAACAGGCCTTGCAAAAGGACTAGCCTTCTGGACCGAGGGTGCACCTGAAGGTTAAGCTGATTCACATTAATTTTAGATAAGCTCACACCCTGTGAGACAAATAGGCTTACGAGTAGCACGGCGCGGAATCCCCTGAATGAAGTTGTTCCGGCGTTTTGTGTGTGCCACGCGCGCACGCTGGCGAGCAGGCCAACTGACTGTCGGCGCCGAATGTCTGTCCCCCAGCGTTCTGAAAATCGACACCTTACAGTGGTCCTTACAGGCGCCAAACATTTTTAATTCTTTTAACAGCTGACCTTCATCTTCAACACAGCCACAACTAACAATGGCGAAGTTTATCTCCATCCGTCAATACGCTTATCTAGCGCAGTTTACGAGAACACTGAGGGTGGGGGGGTGGGGGGTGGGGGGTCTGGCATTAGGAATGTTGGGGGAAGTGGCATGTGGAAGCACTGCAGTTTTGGCCCCGCTGTTTGGGTACATGAAATTGTTTTCGCCTGAATTTACAGCACCTGGGAGATGTAGTCACTTGCACTACAGCAGAGTTTAGTTCCTGAGTGCATCACGTAGAGGCCGGCACTGTTTGTTTGCTGCCTGGGATGGACATTAGCGGAAGCCCTTCAATCTGATTTAATCTGGTCACTGAATAAATAGAGACTTTCGGCACAGCCGTTTCTTTGAAATCACTTTTGCATCTGTTGTGATGATAGGCTATTGGAAACACCAACTGTGCTCCACACGGTCTGTCAACTAGATTACATCAGATTAATATCCATTTTATTTCTTTTTTTTTCAGTCATCTCAGATGAAAGATTATAGGCCTATTGATGTTCACAAGTTTGACACCAGACGCTACTCATACAGGCTTCTTACCATCTACTCATTATTTTTGGGTAAAAATTTTGCTTTGATTGGGTCTGCAGTCCTTTCTTTAAAAATATAATTAATAACAATACATTTTTTAATCACACCAAACGCTTCAAAAGTACACAGATGATTGTTTTCTGTTTGTTTTCATTTCTCATTTTTACACTGCAATATGCCCATGACCCGCGTCCTATTCGATGAGCTGTATTGTAGCGATAGCTGAGTGGCATCATCATAATACTCAATGCGTCATAAACGACCTTTATTTGTACCTGACACAAACACTATCCTGTCTCTGTAGTGCCAGGATAACACATACTACCGTACACTACTTACTATTAATGTAGGCTACACAGTACATTCACGCACTGTGCTTGCCTATTTGCTAATGAAAATGCTTATTGCACTGATGCATGCCGGTAATGTCCGATTAGCACGGGTTTCTTTTTGTTCCGCTGCGCTATTTTAGGAAGCGATCGATAATGGTTACGACGTCCACCCCTGCGCTGATGCGCCTGACATCCTGCACCTAATTCTGTTTTCTTGCTTAAAGGGGAGATCATAACTCCGCCAGACGCTGCGGTGACGTTCGAGACAGCGAGGGCCCGCGTCAGCCTCCGCCTTTAGCGGCACGCGGTACTATTCCTTCTCCACCGGCTCGGCTGTGATGCTAATCCGGTGCTAGGCAGTGGCGTACGGTGATGTGTGTACAAGCCCAGCTGCGACGCACCCGGAGCTCTTGTACCTTATCTTCTCCAGAAGTAACGCAGAACATACATAAAGTCAAAGTGTCATAAAAAAATCAAAATATGGCTGTATATATATTATTTTTATTATTATTATTATTATTATTATTATTATTATTATTATTATTATATGGAAATATATACTAATAATAATAATGATAAATCAGCAGCATCATCATCGTCATTTTAAAACATTTGATCATGAACGCATCACTGACCGAAATGAAATGAAGATGTGCCAGGAGTAAACCTGGGAGAATTTAGCTATTGTTGACATGTATAAACATTTTTTTAAAACGTATAATGCCAACGTATGCTTTTTTTCTGTGCGTGATCCTTTGACTCTGCCCTCTGACGTCCAGTTTTACATATCCGAGCTAGAGGTCATCTTTTTTTCGCGAATCGCTCCACATTCCTGCAATGCCTCGCATTTCCCGCCTTGGGCTTGGAATGAATGGACGACCTGTCCCGGCCGGAACTCGATGCACGAGCCTTTGGGTGTATCCTGCGTCGCGGAGCCAGTCGCTCTTAAATCAGAGAAGAGCCGATCCGATTCGCCGCTCTCAATGCACTTCACTGACACTGTAGGTCATTTCCCGGCCCACTTCTTTGCCGAAAATACCTCGAGGGGGGCAATTGTTTCCCACTACAATTTGCGCACTGCTGCACGGAATACGTTTGAGCGGTTTAAAAAAAAAAATTAAAAAAAAAAAAACAGTGTAGCAGTTTCTATTTTTAAAACAATTGTCTGACTAATGAAAGCGGTGGCGGCTGAGGCAGCGGTCCAAATTCTACTATTCTCAACGTGTCAGAGAAAAAAAAAATGTTAAGAACAAGTGCTTCCAATGACAACAATTCCTACACAGAAGCCTTACGCTCACACTGGAAATACGATATCTAAGAAAGTACGCGATGAATGCGCCCACTAGAAAAGTTTGGGATGATGAAACGCATAACTTTTATTACCGTTAGTGCTAATTGTTTATTTCCGATGTTAATTAAATATGTACATATGCCGACATATCCATTATTCCCTATATTATGTGTCAAACAATATACTGAGTCACGATGCTAGCAGTTGACACATCCACAAGTCTAAATAATTGTTTGATTGATGGTAGGGCAATTGAGTCCGGTACTCTAATCACTACACCACACCACGCGATTTATGCCTTTATAAGGCGCAAATTCTATTGACGCAAGGCGAGCTGCTGCTGGCTATCAAATTCGCTGCAGAAATCCAGATAAATAAATCAACATGTCAACACATAAATAAATTTTTTTTCAAGGGAAGCGTAAACCGTCCATTACGTCAGAGCTCCACACCTGGCAGCCTCGGTAGGTTGCTTATGGCCGGTGGTTTCCGCGCCTCGCCCCTCATCAGCCCCTCGAGACAAACAGTGGAGCACTTCAGCCCCGCGCCCTTTCATGTGCGCGTGCTCTCGCAACTGCGAACGTGTCTGTTTCCACAAAGTCTCAGATCAAGCCTCGTTGTTCTGACTGGAAGTCCTGTTGCTAAGTTGAATTTAAGAAACCACACTGGAAAATGTGAGGGATGACTTCTGATTTTTATTTTTTTTTAAACGTATAACGAAAGCGCAAGGCAGGTGATTTATGTTTCAAGGAAATGGTGGGACTTTGACCCAAAGGAGCCACTACAAGCACAAAGACGTTTCCACAAGTACCTGTGTTGTTATTTTTCCATAACCTATTACAGTAAATGACAGAGGAATCCAGAAGGCCATACGTTCTGTCTCCCACGAACTTCTTATAGAAGTTTTTAAGGAACAAATTTACGTCGAAGTGTTATCCACATAAACAATAACATGACAGCAGGTAGATGATAGCAGTTATGACGACAGATAGTTGTCATGCCATTGAATACAAAGTAGCTATAATTTCAGTGTAACTCCAGTACTTAATACGACTTAGCCCTTGGTCAGATGCTGATCCATTTAATGCGCAGTTTTGGCATAGGTAGGCGAAACAAACGGTCTTAGTGTATATGTAAATTGCCAATTCTGGCATTCAGGCTTAAAATAGGAACCATGGAAGATTGGATTTTGGTTAATACGGCGTTTATTATCTACAATATGTCACAATCTGGGCTTTGTGCCTACACTGATACTTGGAATATTCATCAAACGGTGTCTTAATTAACCTATATTTCACAAACCGGGCTTTTAAGTGGTTGCTTTATGTAGGTAACTAGTAATCCGTGCGTTTGGTTTCAGGAACTATTGCTTTTTTCTGTTGTGCTTGTTATTTAATGTGACATTGTTTAGATATCTATCAAATTACAGAATAACTGTTTTACAGATATTATCTGAAACGCTATATAATTTTTATTTTTTTAAATCAAGTCGAAGATTCTCAGATCACTGTTTTTGACAATTGTTAATGTGTGCGTCGCGTTCCGATCCAGGGTCTCTCTCCGCGTTTACAGCAACAATCACAGCACAGCTCGTGCGAGGGAGGAGGGGGGAGACAGCAGCTCTGTATCTAGCGAGCTGTTGAAATGGTCGAGGATTGCCAAAGTGGAAGTTCTTTCCTGATAATCTCTCCGTACTGCTGGCGACATCTATCTGCTCCTCGGGCTACAGATATGGACAGGAATTTAAATCGTAAAGCTCCGGAAAACTTCAAAGAAGAATAATCTCTCTCTCTCTCTCTCTCTCTCTCGCTGCAGCCCGCAGAAATAAGACTTTATTCACACGTAAAAAGCAAATAAAATAAAACAATCTATCAGAATTAAAATGCAGTATAAATCTTAGATGAATATAATGAATTGATTAATCCGCGCATGGTTTTACATTGCTTAAAAGATGCACGGCGTTAATCGATTACTGCAACATTGGGATTATATAAAAGTTAACGGCGTTAAATCGATCGTTCTCAATTGCATTCTGTTGTCTGTATGGATCAGAATGTACCGGTGTGCAATCTATCAGACCCTCTTACCCTAGTAGTGAAATGATGTTCTGGGGGTGGGGAGGAAGGGAATCCCTCCATTCTCTGACGTCCCTTTACCTAGGAAACCCACACGCGTGTTCTCTGACGCAACTGCCCATTTTTGGCAACATGCGTCAATGGACAAAACCAAGTGAGCCCGACTCATCAAAGTAGGGGAATACGTGTAGTTCAATTTTAATTTTAACGAAACACAATTGTGATACTTTAAAAAAGAAATGTTACACACAATTAAATACAGGTTGTGTACAAAGTATACACATTTAACGTAAACTATTGAAAGCGTGAAGTGAAACCAGAAGATTAAGTAGTAACCGCACCTCCCCAATACGGGGGTGTTTACGCTCTTTGTGACGTGTCGTTAACATGGGATTGATAAGAAGAGTTGCAGTACAGTATAGTGCCATAGAAGTGAGTCATCCCAACAAGCGGTCGGTAAATTTTTAGAAGAGGAAAAAGCTAGAACTGTTCCAGGGGGACAGAAGCAACTCAAGAAAAAAAAGTGCCGCATCAAAGCGCCTTTTTAAAGTTGAGAACAAAACGCTTGCCTCTGCGTGAGTCATTCGCAAATCGGCAACTCACTGGTGTTCGGAGAGAACCCCGGACTTGGCTTTGGAAAGTAGGTGACTCGGTGACTTTTATTATTTTCAAGTTTGCACTATGATAGCACACCAGTGAAAACGGTTTCAATTACAAGACAACAAGAGAGACGATTCTAAGAAGACAATCATTCAGTTGTTATTGTTTCATACAAATATCGTAAAGTTTACGAACTGACAAAAAGTGCCGCTTACATAGATCGAAATCCTTTCACGGTGTCGGTTTTGATTTTATTTCTGTTGTGCTGAAACGGAATTTCGTATATTTTATACACTTTATTTTTTGGATTTTCGTTTGAATTAACATTTGCTACTCTCGACTAACGTAGAGGGATTCCATTGCCAGTTAACTCAGAAGTGCTGAGCTTTGCACGGAGACGTTGTGAGCGCACCGGAGTTCATATCCTCAACTGAAATCTCCCTCTTTCCTGGATCATGTACCAGGACTACTCTGGGACCTACGATACGTCCTCCCGAGGCAGTAGCATTTCCCCAGCCCAACCAGAGTCCTTCACTAGCGGAAGCAGTACAATCGGCAGCCCGATTTCTACCTCAAGCTACCAGGTAACGTTCCAGGGATTCTTGTTGCACTGAAATCAAGATCCTTCACATTTATTCTCTCTCATTATGTTCCACACCAGACGCACGAGCACTGTCGATTTAAAAACTGCTTTGGACGCATTTTTCTTAGTTTTGTGGGATTGATATTTGTGTGTTAAATAATAAGAGCCCAATGCATTGTTGTGGCATTGCAATTTAAGACTAAAAAATAGAAACAATCACGGATTATATCACTTGAGCCAATTTAGCAGAAAAGCAAAACAGCATACAGTGTCGGTCATTTCAAGTCTAGAACATTAACAGAACTATACACCAATCTACATTAAGTGTTACTCTAGATTATTGAGTAACGTATTTCTTTTAATGTAGCCTACATATTTAGATAAGTCAACAAAATATTGACAGCACTCAAGAAAAACAACAGAAGTATACGTTAGTGCTGTGTTTTGCTCGTGTTCATCAAAGTTTGGCGATCTGTTCGGTGCGGGTTTGGTATGAGGAAAAATGAACAGAAATCGCTGAAATGAGCGATTGATTTAGGGGGCGCTTGTTGTAAACAACTTAACCTGACATAGGGAAATAAAATCACACTTGGTGATATGCATGGTAATTGGAAATAATTCTAAATAATGACTGGAAGGAACATAACGCTTCAGATGTCCGAGCACCATCGGCGGAAGGGTAGCTTCGCGTTCCTTCCCTGGCATAAGTTTCGCAAGCGGTCTAACACAAAAAATGGGACAAGACGAACGGAGCGCGTTGCGTGGACCTCAGTGTGACGGCGCGTGGGTGAAATGCGCAAAGTCGATCTTGCATCAGCAACCCCGTACATATTTACGCCATTAACCCCCAGGGGATACAAAATTATACATTTATTTGAATTGACAAACACCAACTAACCAACGTGGATACATGCAAACTGTTGATAATCTTACGCGAATTCAACTCTTTGGTTCTCAGGGGTAGATAGACGCCGGAACACACTCGCGTGCACCCCTTGAAATGTTGTCTCGTTTGTAACACATCGGATCACCTTAGTTTCTGGAGGAAAAGGCGAAACGGTCTTTAACCCAGTTACATTTTTACCGAACAAGGTTAGCCGTTTAAATTGAAAATGCCTTGCTTCTGCCTACTGGTCGGCGCCTCTTTGCTGCAACATGACTGACGCACTGTACATGTGACAAAATATGGACTGGTGCAAGAAAATGGTAGCCTACGTATGGTGTTCTGCGTATGATTGACACTTGAATTAATTGCGTGTGACTAATCGCATTTTTCAACTCATATAGCCTACATTTGATTTCTGTGAGCGTGGTCTACTACTAAATCTAACAGCACGCCCATTACCAATAACTTCGATAGGTAACTTGTAGCCTAAGTTAAGGACCCGAGAATCCACCGGGAAAAAATTGTAGCAAACTTTCACGGGTCGCTTGGTGTTCCTTTGTTATATTAAAACAGCCGACTGTTCAAAATAAGGAAGGGACTTTCCTCGTCGAAAATCTACCCCGGTACCTTCTCAAAATTCCAACACAATAGCGCCGTAGCTTTAAAAGGGCATTGCTCCTGTGCCACAGATTGTACGTTAATATAGCTCGTTAATATTTTAGGCCAGAAAGAGACATCTAGTGGTCGGGGCATAAATTACAATTGCACACGCTGGAAACGAGTCACACACCGCCCACCTCTCGCTAAAAATACACCGTTAACCGTCAATGACACGGTGTCACAGATAACGTAATCCGGTCCAGTTGTTATGACCCTGAGCCTCAAGAACAGTATATGAGGAGCACACATTATTGTGTGTGCACGTGTGTGTTTATGTGTGTACGTTCGTGTGTTTGTATGTGAATGTATATCTGCGTGTGTGTGAGTGTACATACACATGTGTATGTGTGTGCGTGCCTGTATGTGTGTGTATGTGTGAGACAGGACGTCAGATTTAGCAGCCCTGTGAATTAACTGACGCAAATATGAACCCCCCCCCCACCCCCCATCTCTATTTTGCCTACTTGTGTTCCCCCTTCCCTCACATGTTTCAATGTGAAACCTCTTCTGAACACTACCTGTGCAGACAGCACGTGGTACTTCGACCGCAGACTACAATGGGCTGTCTGTGAGGCCAATGGTTTTAAAAATAATGAAATAATAAGAAGAACAAGAAGCATTTTTTCTTTCTTTCTTTAAAGGTGGAAGTTGTGGCGCTGTGACTCCAAGCTAGAAGAAGCGGTGGGATTATCACAGTGCCCTTTTAAATTCGGCTGTGCCATTTTGGCCAAACTTAAGAGTTAGGGCATGCATACAGAAGACCTGGGTTTCAGGTGCACATGCTGAACCAGCAGGGTGGATGGCGGGGGGCACGGACTCGGTCTCACCTGACGCGGGGCGAGGGGGGCATTGACAGATTTTGGCGCGTGACTTGGTGGCAAGGTGACAGAGAATTAAATCGTTCACCTGATGCCACTCCCTTTTCCCCCTGGGGGCAGTTTGAATGTTCTGGTGTGGAATTTCCTCCAGATGTTCCACTGAACTCTACCTACAATTTTACCTGCCACCTCCCCCCCTTCTCTCATTTCTTTATTACTTTCTGTCTTTCCCCCTAAAGTGATTGTCTCTACTCTACTTTTTAAAACTATTGAAAATGGGGTTTTGGAATTCACATTTTTCTAACTAATGTATACATGTCTGCTGTTTTTTCTTTATTTCTTTTCTTTTAACATACTCAGTTTCCACTTCCATATTTAAAAAAATAAATAAATAAAATTTGAGACCCTGGTGAAATTATGGAGTATTAGCCTAGTTTTGTGCTAAAATCCAGCAGTATACCCACCTTCCAGTCCCAGGAACTGCAAAAAGAAGAAGAAAAAAAAAGAGACAGGGTATAATGCTTGCATGATCAACAGCTTGTTGATCCAGAAACGGGTATTTTAATTTAATTTTAAAAAATCTGCTGAAATTGCTGGCCAGTCGATTTCCGAACTGCTCCACGCGCCTTTTTGTCAAACAGCCTTGCCGGAGGTTGGGACGATCCTCTTAGCCACGTGCTGTCATACACTGAACAATGACACGCAACACTTGAACAAGCTGTCGCGTGCAGTTATAAAATAGTAGACGGGAGGAGTCGTAAGTCATAACGTAACCATGTTCCATCGAAGGAGTGGAAAGGTTAAATTCCGACGACCATTTCTTCACTTAGAATGTAGAATGTCCGTGCAGGAATGTTGGTGACTCAATATGTTGTGTCAGATGTAAACCAAACGTAAACCAGACGTTATGAATTTGAGAAATGTATCGCTCTCTGTCGACAGCCGAAGGATAGGCTATACTCAATGTAGCGTTAATGCCGTCAGTGTGGTGATCTTCAGACTCAAACGTCACCGTGGTGTCACGCAGTGCACATGTATAAGTGCACTTCTTAAACAACAATGTTGGCTACCTTAGTTTTTTCACAAACAAGACTCTATTAAAAGTCGTTTCCAAATGTACCCCAGATGTTTCCAGGCACGCGCGTTTGTTTAGTGCCGTTTGGTAACGACTATAAATTGTTTGGGACACTGTTTGGGCCTGAATATACATTCACAACAATTTCACCAAGACCTTTCACTCAATGTATATTGGCAAAATAAATAAATTGTGGTGTGTGTATTTATTTCCAAATATGTTGTCTTTGCTTTCAAAAACCACACGCGTTTCCCCCCCCGGCATTCTGATCCCAGGCGGTTCACACCCGTGAAGCCAAAATCTGAAGAAAAGAAAAAAAAAAAAAAAGGATTTGACTCATGCCCCTGTTGCCAATCTCATAAACTACGTACGCTGTTTGTTCATTTGGAAGTTTTTATGGAGCGTCAGAAAGTTCCTGGAAGTCTGCATCACGTATTCGTTTTGCAAGGACGCCTTCTGTGGAAACAGAGACGTTTTATATCTCCTGTCGAACGCGGAGGGATTCGTTGTCTGTCGGGACAACTGGCTATGTCCCCAGCTGCGGGGGTAACTACCGGGAAACTACGCATGCCGACCCAGTACGTGCTAGCTCTCACCCCCTTTGTCCAGTTCCTTCAGTCGCGAGGCTTGGCACAGTTCTCAGGTTGATTCAATCTGAGGAACAACACGCGTCTGTTGTGAGGTTGGTTTAAAAAAGGAGGGAATAATTGCATTGCGCAACAACAACAATGTAAACACCAGGCACAGGAAAGCGCAGCAAACAGCTGCGCTGTCATTATGTTCTCGAAAATGAGATAAGCAGACTTCACTGCTATAGCCATCTGCACATTAACGGTCTCTCAGGATAGCCACAAAAATTCAGATCAGAGGTAGGAAGAATGACCAAACATTACTAATTGCCACCAAGGCATGTTATAAAAGTACGGGGTAAAAGTACCTGTTCAGTTTTATTTTATCAGTCAACAACAATAGCTTAGGTTGGGTTTTTATCAGTGTTGAAACTTTCCTCTTCTGTGATCCGCCTGTTTCATATCAGCCTACTGGCGATATCTCCATTTTACCGTAACACCCTCCCCTCCCTGTAGATCAACTTCCCGTCTTTTTTCCCCTGACCGACTAAGGCGAATGCCAGGGAATTTTCATTGCTGCCTTTACTTGGCGCCGGGAATGTGTTGGCGGGGGTCCCCCCCCCTCTTCCCATAGCTAAGTATATTACCCGTTTCCCCGCTTTACTGGAACCGAGTACTTCAGGCTCAGTTGCATTCGGAACATACCGTGACTCAGCGCGTAAATTTGCGTATGATTTAAGCGGCTATTCAAATGCTGTGTGAGATACCCAAGGGCATTGGGCATACAGAACGTGACCAGACAATGCAGTGATGCCGGCTCTTCTCACAGACAAGTTCTCTTCCATTGGAACAAAACTTTAGGGAGAGAGAGAAAGAAGAGTGTGAGAGAGAGAGAGAGAGAGAGAGAGTCTTGTAGTTGTAGGCAGTAGTACTGACAGTACTCAACTTCGGCGACTGTTCCCTGCCACTGAAAACTCCCGACCAGTGTTTAAATGTCACAATATTTCCTCAGTGGGTCTCTTGCTCATATTAGATCCCAGTTACTAAATCTGTGGCGACTTGTAACATTCATCCAAACGTGTCAAACCTGGGGTTCTGTTCCCGGTCTCCTCTGCTGACGAGAATACAGGAAGCCGGCCGTGCAGAATCCCAGAATGCAACGGGACTGCCGAGCAGTGCTTCGGGGGGCGCAGTGCGGGTCGCGGTGTAGTTCCAGCGCTCCGTGGAAAAGTAAACATTCTGACCCTCTTGCTCAATTTTGGAGTTTTCCGCGGCAGTATGACTACCTTTCAGACCAAATATAAACTCTGAACCACCTTCACTGCTTCTGTTCACTTGGGCGATAAACAAAGTGCTTGAGATCAAGAGTCTTTACCAGCCTTCCTTTTTTAGAGCCATCTTATTTCCTCCCATGTGACAATAACCAGTGATTTTCTGAAAAGCAAAATGGATCCATGCCATTTCCTGAAGTCGCTCGGTTCGCAAAGCCCACGTCTAATGTTCGCTCTCTTGTGAAACCCTGTTGCTTCGAAAGTAATTCTTTGTCTGACATCAGACAAACTCGACAATATAAAAGCCTTTTGACAGCATAGCTCTAAAAGGGGGGGGGGGGGGGGGGGTGGCAGCGTGTTGTCTCGGTGGATGGCGAACATGGCGCATCCTGATGAGCGTCATCCATCGCTGCACTGCCCCCCCCCCCCCCCCCAGTTCTGTTGCCCTCAAAGCACTGTTACTCCTAGTCTCACCCTAGTTTATGAGGGCCCTAATGGGTCATAATGGCCCATTAATGATGTCACTCCTGGCTTCGCTGAAAACATCTACATTTCCGCCCGAAGCCGACATGGACAGCACGACTCATGGCATCCATTTAAGGCCCCGGCCTGATAGTAACCCCCACTGGCTTACTGAACGCTGGGGCTTGTTCTTGTTGATTTTTCCAGGGTCCGCCTTTCCAAAGAAGCTTGTCTTTCCACGGAGCACTCTTTGAATGACTGCTTGACCCGTTACATCACTGGTGTTTTTGTGTGTGTGTGTGTTTGTGTGTGTGTTTGTGGAGGTGGGGAGTTTCAGTGTGAGTGTGTTGTGTGCGCGGGGGGGGGGGGGGGGCGTTGACCTTTCCCATGATTGTGTCACACTGCTACTCGGGGGCCGGCATGCAGAACTAGATAGAGGTGATTCACAGGGTTGTAACTAGCGAGGGTGAGAGATTTCGGTGGGGGGGGGGGGACACCGTGAGAAACACTGTTTATCAGGTTAGCCTCCTGATATTGATCAGTCGGTTAGGGGGGGGCAGCGCTCTCCCTCCCAAACAGAACAGGGTTCAAACTCCAGGTGGGAAAGAAGCCAGTGTGGACTAACGGAACGTTCTTCCTCGGTATTGGAATTTCCGTTGCACGCAATGTACAGAGAAACAAGGCAGGTGTCTCACGAAGGGAAAAAAAAAAGTACCGGGGGCAATGAACTCACCATGTGACCCCACCCTCCCCGCCTCTTCCGCAGAAATACAGGGTGGAAATGCCCGGCTCCAACAGTGCCTTCATCCCGACCATAAACGCCATCACCACCAGCCAGGACCTGCAGTGGATGGTGCAGCCCACCGTCATCACCTCCATGTCCAACCCCTACTCCCGCTCGCACCCGTACAGCCTGCCGGTCTCCGGCGGGGCGGGGCTCCTGGGCCACACCGCCCTGGCCCGGCCCGGCGTCATACGTCATACGCTCGGGGACGCGCGCGGGCGCCGCAAGAGGGACGAGCAGGTCGGTACTGATAAGGTACACACTCACACACACACGCACACACACACGCACACACACGCACACACACTCACACACACTCTCACACACACTTACACACTCACACACACTTACACACGCACACGCACACACACACGCACACACACACGCACACACACTCACTCACACACTCACACACACACACACGCACACACACACGCACACACACACACACGCACACGCACGCACACACACACACACACACGCACACACACACACACGCACACACACTCACACACACGCACACACACACACACACACACGCACACACACACACGCACACACACACGCACACACACTCACACACACACACTCACACACACACGCACACACACGCACACGCACACACACACGCACACACACACGCACACACACTCACACACACACGCACACACACTCACACACACTCTCACACACACTTACACACTCATTCATACACACACGCACACGCACTCACACACACTTACACACTCTCTCATACACACGCACACACACACTTACACACTCTCTCATACACAGGCACACACACACGCACACACTTACACACTCTCATACACACGCATACACTCACACACTTACACACTCTCTCATACACACGCACACGCACTCACACACACTCACACACTCTCTCATACACGCGCACACACACTCACACACACTTACACACTCTCTTATACACACACACACTCACACACTTACACACTCTCTCATACACACGCACACACTCACACACTCTCTCATACACACACGCACGCACACACACTTACACACTCATACACACGCACACACACTTACACACTCTCATACACACGCACGCACACTCACACACTTACATACTCTCTCATACACACGCACACACACTTACACACTCTCTCATACACATGCACACACATTCACACACACACACTCTCTCATACACACGCACACACACTCACACACACACTCTCTCATACACACACACACACACTCATATACACACTCATGCACACACACACACCATACACACACACACACACACACACACAGATGCACAGTAGTCACCTCTACAATGCGTTCAAGGGTTTAATTCCAGCCCAGTCCTGGTCTTGTGGGGACTTCCGTGGGCTTGTTTCAGTAGGTCTGAATGTGCTGTAGAGTGCTTGGTGTACACATGCGAGCAGCTGCCAACGTGCAGAGGGAGCTGCCAAAGGGATATGCGCTGCTGTGTCTGTATGGTTTACAGTATATGCTGCTCAAATCCAAACAAACTGCACTGCTGACTCCCGTTATTTATAAAAATTCACATTAGGAATGGGAGCATTTTGGACACGGTGTTCCATGTCAGTGTGGGTGCATGATGTTATAGAAACAGTGCAGTAATTGTATCCTTGCCTTGATGCATGTGGAGAGAGCTCCTCTGTGCGTGTGGGCATGAGTGTATGTGTGTGTGTGTGTGTGTAAGTGTGTGAGTACGTATGTGTGTGTGTGTGAGAGTATGTGTGTGTGTGTGTGTGAGAGAGAGAGAGAGTACGTGTGTGTGTGTGTGTGTGTGTGTGAGAGAGAGAGTACGTGTGTGTGTGTGTGTGTGAGAGAGAGGCGCGAGTCGTGTCTGTGGACTTCTGTGCCGCTGCTCGTGAGAGTGGAAGGGGTGAGGAGAGGAAGCTGCGCGGTGCGTGCCGGAGAGAGCTGACCGACGTGCTGCGGGTGAGTGTCGGAGAGAGAACGTGTGTGTGTGTGTGTGTGTGTGTGTGAGAGAGAGAACGTGTGTGTGTGTGTGTGTGTGTGTGTGAGAGAGAGAGTACGTGTGTGTGTGTGTGAGAGAGAACGCGAGGGTCTGTGTCTGACGGGACCCTCCTTCCTGTGCCCCCAGCTGACTCCAGAGGAGGAGGAGAAGCGGCGGGTGAGGCGCGAGAGGAACAAGCTGGCCGCAGCCAAGTGCCGAAATCGCCGGAGAGAGCTGACCGAGATGCTGCAGGGGGTGAGTGTCCCCCGCCACAGTGCCCCCCGGTGGAGGGGCTGAATGCAGCAGGTCCTCACGTGTCATCATCAGTTTCGTTGTCATCACCACACCGTCCACGCACATGCTCTCTTCCTCACACATGCATATGTACACTCACACAGATGCACACAAACGTGTGTACACACAGACACACATACATTTATGACTGCACACACACACACACACGCCCACATTTACTAACACACACACACACACACACCAACATTTATAACCCCCCACACACATTACTACCACACAACTACACACACACACACACGCATACATTTACACACACACACCACACACACACACACATCACATCACTACCACACACACACACCACGCACACACATACACACACATGCACTTATGACCGCACACACACACACACACACACATGCCCACATTTACTACCACACACACACATTTACTACCACACAACATACACACACACGCATGCACGCACACACACACACACACACACACACACACACCCACACACATCTTTCCAGGCTTCTTTTTGTTTTTATTTGACTTTGGGGATGGGAATTTTGCACACACCAGCAGTCCAGTTTAACTCCTCAGGGCGCATTCCAATGGAGCCCCCCCCGCCCTCACCACCCACACCCCCACCCTCACCACCGCACAATCCACACAGTTTAAAATTTTTTTTTTTTTTACAGTTTTATAGAGAAGCGACTGTAGTCTGCTAGCCTGTTCCCGTCAGGCTGCAGACGGCGAAGGCTCTAATTGAAGTAATTAGCTCTCTTACAGTAACAATCAGTCTGTCAATCGTGAGCCCTGGGGAAGAATGCATTGTGGGGGAGACACGGTGGTGAATGGGAGATATTATGTGATGGTGAACCTCAAGCGCCCCCCCCCCTCCTCTCCCTCCATACGCCCCCCCCCACCCCCCTCAAGCTCTTACCGCAGTGTTTTTCCTAATAAGGCACTGCCACAGTTAAACAAGGAGGGGAATTCTCTCTTTCCTTCTTTCTCTCTCCCTCGCTCTCCCCTCTTTGTCATAAACTGTCTGCCCTCACTTCCTTTTTCCTCATTCTTTCCCTCTCAGGTCAGTGTACTTAGACAGACTGTTGCTTATCTCTCTATTCTAACAACACCCCCCCCCCCCGCACGCTCCCCTCCCTTCCACCCCCCGTCTTGTCCTGTCTGACTTTATTAAATAATTCCTGCGAGGGTGTTTTTTTTTTGTATCTCTTCCCTGTAATCCATTTACCTAGAAAGGCAGGCTACTGCTACAGTAAGTTACGTCACACCATCCAGAGGAGGTGTGGAAACGGCCTGCTGTTTTTCTGCCGTTGTTTCAAGATGTGTTTGCATAAAGGTGTGGCCACCTGCGTGCGGTACAAACTGTTTATTTCAGAAAAGAAAAAAAAAAGGAAAAAAAAAAGTGACATCATGCCTGGTAGCTTGCTTATTGAGGCTTTCTGGGTTATCCCCCCGGGCAGAACTGTGTTTTTCCCAACACTGATGTTTTTTTTAAAGTTGTTTTGCCTTCTAGTTTTCAGCTTCAATTGCTGAGTTTGAACGGCAGTGAACTATTAACTGAAAGATCAATGGTTCACAGTGCCCCCTAGTGGCACAGACAGGAAGGGCGGACAGTTAGTCCTTACCATTTCATGCTCAGCAATTCCTTCATGCTCAGAATGCTACAAATTGGTTTCCGTGACAACGCAAAACTGTAAAAATTGGTCCTTGGGGATTTCACAGCTTTATAGGTGTTCACTGTAATGACAGAGCGTTTGTGAAATGCCAATATCTTTTACTCTATACTACATATCGTGACAAACTAGACTTTCTGTTTCACAATGGACATGCCTATGTGAAACAGGTGATAAATTCTTACAAAACAAAACAGACTGATTGCACTGCGGTTGTACACTTGAGTCCGGTTCTTCACCTGAGCTGCTTGAATGCATATCCAGCTCTATATATGCACCGTATGTTAAAAATGTGCGCTATGCAGGTTGCTCAAGTTCAGGGCTGCCCAACCCTGCTCCTGGAGATTTACCGTCCTGTAGGTTTTCATTTCAACCCTAATCTGGCACACCTAACTCTTCTAATTAGCAGCTCAATGAGCTCACTAGCTGTTGAATGAGGTGTGCTTTGTTACGGTTGGAGTTAAAACCTCCAGAGCAGCAGAGACAGGGTTGGGCAGCCCTGGTCTGGGCGGGAGCGCCAGCTCTAATGGGCGAATGTAAACGCGATGTCTGTGTCCGCGCAGGAAACGGAGAAGCTGGAAGAGGAGAAAGCCGACCTGCAGAAGGAGATCGAGGTGCTGCAGAAGGAGAAGGACAAGCTGGAGTTCATGCTGGTGGCCCACAACCCCGTGTGCAAGCTGCCCCCGGACGAACGCCACCAGGGGGCGCACTCCCAGCAGTGCACACCCCTGTCCCTGTCCATGCGCTCCGGCCTGGTGTCCCGAAATGCCCTGAGCTCCCTGAACCCGGTGGTGGTGAAGCAGGAGCCCCTGGAGGACGACCGGGAGCCCCAGCGGTCCGTCATCAAGCCCATCTGCCTGGGCGGGATGGGGGGCGTGTACGGCTCCGACGGGGACAGCCTCAACACTCCCGTGGTGGCGGCCTCCACCCCGGCCTCCACGCCTAGCGCCGCCAGCCTCATCTTCACCTACCCCAGCATGCTGGAGCCCGAGAGCCCCTCGCCCTCCTCCGAGTCCTGCTCCAAGGCCCACCGCAGGAGCAGCAGCAGCGGGGACCAGTCCTCAGACTCCCTCAACTCCCCGACCCTGCTGGCCCTCTGAGCGCCACGCCCGTCCCCGCCTCCTACCCACCCCCCTCGTCCTGTACCCAGGAAGGGCCCCCCAAGGGCCCGACTTCTCCAACGGCGCCCAGAGGCCGGACTCTATAAGGACTCTTGTGATGTCATGTCGTTCAACAGGAAGCGCCGGGGAGTTCGACAGTCGCCGTTCAAAACCCAATGCTCTCGCCAAACTACAAATCCCATCATCCCCTGCAGTCTGATCAGACCGTAAAACCCTGAAGGGCTAAGGTGTTTTTTTTCTGTTTTGTTTTGTTCTTTATTTTCCTGCCAATTCAGTGTGTTTTTTTTATATTTGTGTGTGTGTGTGTGTGTGTGTGTGTGCGCACGCACCCACACCACCCCCCACTCCATCCTATTCCCCTCTCCCAGCTCCACTGTGGCAACTTGTGGTCTCCAACGCATTCAGCAAAATGGCGACTGGAACGGAGGAAGGGAGGAGAGGTTGGAGGGCAGAAAGATCTAGAAGGAGAAAGAACACAATCCTTCCTCCCTCCCTCTGTTCATTTCTCTACCGTGCTTTCCCGAATGCAAAACAATACAAGTATTAGCCCGACTACAGGTACTGCTACTGACTTTACCTTCAGCTGAAGGTGCGCAAAAGAGCCCATTTCCCGCCCACTGCTCGGGACTTTTTGGGGAGGGGAGGGGAGGGGGTAGATGATGTCAGCACAGTGTGGGCCCCCCCCCTCTCGGAAACTGGACACTACATGGGGGGGGGGGGAGGACCGACGTGTTCGCAACCACCTGAAACGTTGTAATTTTTATCTTTTAAAAAACTTTAAAAACTGTATTTATGACCTCCCCGAGTCGGTTTCGCGATCTGATCGTTTGTTTTGTGTTCTGCTGGTGTCGTTTCGTTTCTCTTGATCCTTGTCTTGGCTCCTGTGAGGTGATTTGGGGTGGGGGGGACTGGGAGGGAGGTGGGGGTCAATGGAATAACCTCCAGTTTGCAGTATAAGAAAGGAGAAAAGCCAGATCTTTTTTAATGCCTACTGTTGCAGCACATTGCTTTCTGTAACTCTTTCAGAGCTGGGTATAGATTTGGGTAGGGATGGGTATTTACAACTGTTTGTACAAAAGGGGAGGGGCTTTTTTGCTACTTAAACGTCAGGGACTCAGAATCTGTCTTTGTATTTGTATTTTTAGACCCCTGACTTAACATGAGCATTATGAAACACAATGTGTATAAAAAAATATATGTATATGTAATGCAAGTGTCTCGTTTAAGAGGTGAAAGGTCCTTGATTTTGATGGGTTGTCCCCGTACTAATGAGGGCAGTGAACGAAACAATGAATACTGGAGACACTGGCACTGCCGTCAAGAAAGCAATGTGTCGGTTCATTGTCCTTTTCTGTGGCGTTTTTATATATTTCCGTGCCACACGAGGTATAGACAACCACGCCAACCTAAAAAGGGGAAGCCATACTAGTTTTCTTACCGGGGCCATGTTTGCTGAATAAGTGATAAATATGAACTGCATCTCAGCCATAGAGCGTATCCTGTTGACACGAGTTCACCCGCGTAGCGGCTTCGTCTGCTGCAGAAGGGTATAGACGCACTTTCTGTTTGTATGCGTGCGCGTGAGCTTGTCCGTGTGTGTGTGAGAATGCGTGTTGTGAAACTTGGACTTAAAATGGGAAAGTGAGGTATCTCCCACAACAGCTGGTCTGAGAAGGATTGCAGCGAAGGCGAAACAATAAGGCCTATACTCTGTAAGCGTATGCACTGAGACGCACGCGCATTTCAAGCGTATCGCTATCATACAAACCCGGTTTCGGTTTTCACGTGGTTTGGTCTGGGTGATATTTTTTTGTGTGTGTCTTTTTTTTAATAGGGAAGGGGGAATTCTTTGATATCAAGCACTGAAAAGGATACAATTGCAATATCGTGCGGACAAACTGTTTACTTAAAAACATTCCTCAGAAGCGTGGGAGACTTAAAATAAAAAATAAAAAATAAAAAACTTTCCTGGGACGTTTGGGAGCCTCACCCCCCCCCCCCCCCCTCTCGGTGAGATGGTGTAACGGAAGGTGGACTGAGGTCTTTGTTGTGCTGGGTGCAGCAAATTGACTTTGGAGAAATCGCTGCTGCTGTTGTTGCTGAAGTGTCTTGACTCGCATTGAAGGATTACCTGTTTGTTTGCGCCGGAAACCTCGGTCAGTCTTAACAAAGACGGGCGCGTGTGTTTGTGACGAGTTTCCAAACACACCGCGTCCCCTCATTTTTAGCCCAACACACGGAGAGGAGGACTGCAAAGCAACAAACAACATACCAAAAAAATCAAATAGATCACCGTTGGAGGGCGTCTCAACCTGTCTGTCGAGTCTTTCGGTCCCGTAGGAACTCGTAGGAAAGCCATCGCACCTGTAGATCTACGCGTCTTCAAGCTTCTCGTTTCTCTTTTCTTACTTTACAAATGCTTTAACTATTTAAAAAATGAAAAAAAAAAAAACAAACAAAAAAAAAAACAGCAATATGTATGGCAGTGTTTCATTTCGTAATTTAATTAAATAAAACAAAAGTCTTAAAAAAAAACCCCTTCTGTTCTGGATAAGTGTATTTTTGCTCGTTCAAAAGTGATGTGACGGTGTGTCGGTCAGTGAGAATTACGGTTTCTTAAGGTTGTCAGTGGAACCTCTGATGCCCTCTCTGTGTTCCGAGCTAAATGCACCGTTTGTCCCACAATGCCAAACACCGCGGTTCGCCAAGCCTGTCCCAAAACGAGGCACAGACACACCCCTGAATTTCTTCTCCCTCCCCACGGGCACTGACAGGGCAAAAGTGAATCTCTAGAGCCGGGCTCGCCCCACCCTGTTCCTGGAGATCTACCGTCCTGTAGGTTTTCAATCCAACCCCATCAAAGCACACCTCACTCAACAGCTAGAGAGCTTGTTGAGCTGCTAATTAGTGCAATCAGGTGTGCCAGATTAGGGTTTAAATGAAAACCTACAGGATGGTAGATCTCCAGGAACAGGACAGGGGAAGCGCTGATTTACCTGGTACAAAACACAAGGAAGACATTTCTTCAGTATGGTTAGGGACATGTCTGTGATTCATGGACAAGATAGATTTCTGTCACTTCTTTTAAATGGTTGCCGTGGTCACCACAGCCAAGGTTCTTTTTTCTATGGTTGCTGTGGTCACCACCGTCAAAGTTCTTTCTGGCTGTCTCTCCCATAAAGGAAGCAGTTTGAAAGTTGCCTTCAAAGGAAAGAGATCTGACTAAGCAATGATGTGCCATTTTCACTCAAAGGATGTGGGCAGTTAAAAAAGCTTTTTCAAAAATGTGTATACCAGGCTGTGGTCACTTGTGTCCTGTTATCTTACACAACCATTTCATAACGTATGGCTTGTAATTAACTGCACCTGCACACACAAACTAAAAGGCCAAAAGGCAATGGAATTGGCAATGGTCAAAAGGCAATGGAATTGATGTGATTCAGCACTTTTGTGAAAAACCTTGGTCTCACTTGTTCACGGGTCTAATTGCACAATTGGAGTCAACATCTAAATGGAAAAGGTGAGACCGTTGGTTTATTTCTTGCCCTGAATGTGCCAAGGAGACTCTTACCCTTATCCACAGATCCTCTGAGCTATTTTCCACAATGAGAAGAACACAGTCCCAGAATGCACTGCCCACACCCAACCCTGCCCCTCCCCTCCCCTATGCTCTGACCACCAATGTCAACCTTTCCATTATTTTTGTCTGTGCTGAACTGGAAACATGAGATACTAAGGCTTGATTGGCAGTCGGTAGTTAAGGACAACGGTGCATTTGGCAAATGTATCCTGTCAGTGAATTGCAGGCAGTGATTCTGCAGCTCCTTATATTTTCAATATTCCATTTCTTTACTTTTCCCGGTTTGATGTGTGTATGCGTGTACTTGTGAGTGTGTGCGTGTGCGTGTGTGTGTGTGTGTGTGTGTTTAAAATAATTTGAAACATTGGAATTGTTTCCCTTTAAATATGTTCTGTACATGAAATCTCTTTTTGTCTGTTATGCTTTGTTATTGCTTTGTTTTGTAATAAATGATCAAAAAGCAGTATTCTTTGTTGTGGTCTGATGTGTGTTTTTTGACTGTCTCACAACCTCATGGCTGTTCTTTTTTCAGAAAATATAAAAAAAATAGAAAATAGTTTGCGCTCGTGTCGAACAGTCCAAAAAAATCAAGTCTTTTAGTTAAGTGCGTAAGCTAAATGCATATAAGATGCGATATAGAAAATGCTTGCACACTGATATTAAACGAAGGAATGTCCACACTGAGGTTCAAGGATGCAAAAATCTTCTCAGAGAGTTCTTTTATCAGGGCATGACTTCTGTCTTTAGCGAACATGGAGTAGCCCAAAAATTTGTACAAAACTTTCATCCCATCGATAATCAGGTTTAAAAGCTTTGAAATTAAGAGTTAACTGTGACCTGAAGCAGAACAGGGGTGTCAGACTGCAGGGCCACAGTGCCTGCAGGTTTAACTCTGGTCCTAGACGGGTGCAGTGCCTGCAGGTTGCAGGTTTAACTCCGGTCCTGGATGGCCGCAGTGTCTGCCGGTTTAAATCCAGTCCTGGAGGGCCACAGTGACCTTTGTTGTAGGAGGTAGCTCAGGAGGTAAGAGCGGTTGTCTAGCAGTCGGAGGGTTGCCGGTTCGATCCCCCACCCTGGGCGTGTCGAAGTGTCCCTGAGCAAGACACCTAACCCCTAAATGAATGAGAGGCATCAATTGTAAAGCACTTTGGATAAAAGCGCTATATAAATGCAGTCTATTTACCATTTAAAGACTACAACTTGCATGAGCAACACGTGGCATACTCTTGTGATCATTAAACTGGATTCAAACTGAAGTGTGGCTACTTTTCAAGTGCTCTTGAACTAATTCCAAAGAGTGTTTATTATTAGTACTCATAAATCACCAGGGAGCATGGCTTCAAGCTATTCCCCTTGTTAATAAAAACTGGGTTCTGAGTAATAGTCGTGCACTTGCTGTGGTTGAGGTTTAATAATTGACTTTAGTTGCACATACACATTTTAGCCACCAGATGACAATATTGGTGTAAATTTTGTTATTCCAGCCTGGGCCTGAGACCCAGCACAAAGAGGACAAAGTACTGGTAATACCTCCTGCCTAACATTGCAGTTATCCAATTAAATTTCATCAGCTTATGCGATTGACTATGAGTTTGCCTATTAATCTATTATCAGTCCTATGTTAACTTATATAAAAATGAGTATGAATGTATGTTGTTTAAATACACCTAATTGTTGTTTGGGAGCATTAAGGAAAACAGTGAATTTGAAAAAACAAAAACAGTGAGACAGTTAGCTGATTCCCACTTCATATAAAAAGTTGAAAATTCACATCGACACCGAATGACATACAATGCAGATGTACTGTAAAGTTGAATTAAAATAACTTATTTATCTTAAATTCATTTGCCAGCAATGGCCTGTGAAGTATAAGGCTATTTGTCTCTCTTTTTTTTTTGTAGCAACTGACAGTCAAAGGGTGAATAAATCTGTACCAAAAACCAGTATCATAGCTGCAGGTGTAGACCCCTGAAATGGTTTCCTTTAATCAGAAAAAGACTTCTCCTCCTCCTCATCGTCCCTTCGAAGCAGGGTGTACAGGGCGGGAGAAAGATCACACTTTTTTTTAAAACCACTGTCAGAAGACATTGATTAACTGACTGTTTTTCTGTAGTAGTACGGGGAATTATTCCCTGGGTACACTTCATCCACAGCATTTCTATTGGTTGACAGGCTGGGTGGTCTGTTGACAATAAAATACAGTAGGTGAGAGGTCAAAGTGGGCTGTCATTGGTTCATTGGTGCGTTGACCACCTCTGAGAAGTTACAACTGCCACTCAAAAGGGGGGGGGGGGCAATGGCACAGCCAGACAAAGATACAAGCATAATCCTTGCATTCATAAAAATGATTGACACACGCTATATGCTACGCCAGAGCTAAGCCTGACCACACAAAGTTTACTGTGTGCTGGTATTGCATCCCATCCGGTGTGTGCTCACGTGGTACATGCCTATCTGACGCGGTGTCTTCACAGCCGAACGTAGAACAACGTTCTGAACTTCTCAACTCTTCTGAAAGTTGATTCTTATCTTAAGGAATAATTGTAAGATACAGGGTCTGTAATACTTGAAGGACAGTATTACAGGCAGGAGGAACAGCTCCTCCTGACAAGCTCTTTTCCTAAAGACGCAATACAGTTACTTCCCCACACGTTCAAACGTCACTGAGAAATCGCTCCAATCTGCTGCAGCAGGAATTAATTAAATAAACAATAGTACAGGGCTCCGTGTTCTGTGGGATGGCTAAATTCACATCCTGTTTATATAAAATTTATCTGGATTTTCAAAGTTATATAAATTGTAGTCCCAGAGGGCTACAGTGTGTGCTATTTTTTGGACACAGCTCAGTGAATTAAGTTTCATAAGTTGTGTCCCTGTGAAATGAACATATTTTTGATGCATATTTGATTCATATTCTCTGATTGAATGATTTTGGTGATATCCTCTCCAAATGTAGAATTGTTACCTATATCAGCCGTTATCTCCGACTGAGAGTCGTTTCTAACGTCACTGATCTGAACGGCTGATTGACAGCTCAGTTCAACTCAACTCAGCGATTAAGTTTAATAATTCATGTTATTTGCTGAGATAAAGTGGAATTAAAACTGTACATGCAACGGCTCTCAAGAACCAGGAACTGAAGTATAAATATTCGAAGCGAATTGAAGTATACTGTAGGCATTGAAATATCATTGAAGAACCTTCTTTTTGATGAGCTGTGTGCTGGCTGGCAAGTGGTGGGACATTATGTTCCCGGTTGAATTCTCGCCTTGAATAAGAGATTAGTCTTTGCCGTGCAAAATAATAATGGAATTTTAGGTACATATAACACTCCTAATCGCGCATTGATTTTGACAGGTACCTCATCAAAAATGCAGCGAACAATCCTCTGAGCGCAAATAAACTTATTAACTGCCCTCAGGCTGGCGCGAATTTGGACATCTGGGCTGTCCACGCTATTGCACTGCATCTGAACGGGCAGACAACCGCACCCTCAATCAATAAACAGAATGGACGATAAAAGTATCCCTGGTGACGCTAAAATTAATGGCCTGGGTTTACTGCATTTGGCACTCCCCACGGACTGTCCGTGCATACGATACGGAGGTTATACGCGCGCAGATTAATAGTGCAGTTTTACTGGATCGAGTCGAGAAATGTTTAGCTCGTGCTGTTTATTAACGCTTCCGTGTGGTAATAAGCAAACGGCTGGACAGAGTTTGTCCATATGAGAACGGCTCGCCTTGTGAACCAGACGCAGGAACACCCCAGTCATCGCGCGCTCGCTCGGTACTGTAATTGTTTGCGTTTCACGGGCGTGTCACCGTAAATGTCCATCTAGTTTGGATACTGTGCAAATGTCACAAAGTTCAACGCACACATGTCCCGAGTCACGCTGTACACACTCGCTGCAATCTCAGTTTCTGTGTACATGACCTGTAGAGGTGTGTGGTGTGACGGTTGTGGAGCTGCTCGTGTCACTATGAGGTTGTGGTTTTGGTTCCAGGGCCAAATCAGTTCTGTTGTACAGTAGGCCTACAGTATTCTCTAAGGCTTTAGTCAGAACACCAACTTCCTAAAAGAGAACCATGAAAGTCGTTCTGTGCCAGAAGCGTCAATGTCTTTTAGGCATGGATGCAAATGCATTTGTTATCCAAGATGTATCGCAAGATTTTTTTATTGGCCAGTAGATGGCATCAAAAGTCCAGTAGTGCTCATGAAATAAAACGGGAAATATTTGAAACTGACATTTCTGCTCAGACAATGAAATTTCCTTTTAGGGAATGTTTTTCGAAGGACCAAAGATAATGTCGATAAGACACGCAGCACTCACAGTTGACCAATTATAGTCATAATGTTTGTATTTTGCCCTGAGTCCACGCAGAGAGATAACCCAGTGGATGTTTTATTATATTTTACAGTCTGATAAGTCACTTGTGTTCCATGATGTCACCCCTTACATATCTGGATTAATGTAAACATGTAACAATTTATATAAAACACAGTTGTCACTGTCTGTGACTACAGTATTTATTTTATGTTGCTGCATTGTCATGATGTATGTGTTGGACTGAACAAAAGCACCCTCTTTTTTATTTAATAATTGTTATCTGGTTTATCTTATCATGTTAGATAGGCACTCTGGGCTTTTTCTGTGCTAATGAGCCTATATCAGTTACTATATTCTCTTCCAATATCTTCCCAGTTTTAGATAAGTTATTACAGTATGCTCATATGTATTTTTCCCGCCTCAAATGTCAGAAACCCCCGGTTGTTTATTTATGCAGACTCCTTTTTGTGCTTTGTTCCACAAGTGAACAATCAGGCTCTTAATTTCTGATCGCATAGCACTACGTTTTAAAATGGTAGTGGTAAAATCACTGAGCAGAGTTGTCAGTACAATTAAAAACTGATTTTAAAAAATATATCTTTATGGCCTGATAAGGATGTTGGTAGGATAGCAACTGAAGTACTATTTTTTAAGTTATCTGAAATAAACCAATTGTCAAGCAACACATGATCTTTGAGAAGGCGGCTGAAATTGTCTACCTGGCACAGATTACCTGGTTTAAAATATGTCCCTTGGTGTACGCCCCTGAATTGTTTTTGTCAGGATCGTCAAAATTGTCATGATTTTTTTCCCCTTTACAATTGCATAATACAGTGGTCAACATTTCCTTTCCTTAATACAACATATTTACAAAGCAGATTATCATTGTTGACTCATGGGGTGTTGTGTAATGTTATTTATTTAGTTCCATTTCATGATGGTTATTTGCCAAATTAAAGTTGGTAGGTTCATTGCATAAGTGCTGCACACAGGACAAACTGTGTCCCGTAAGGGCACGAACTATTCCTGGCAGGGATACGGGACATCATTGCTAAAACTGGACTGCTGGCACCTCTACACCTCAAATTTACTGGGACAATTTCGGTAAAGCCTTGTGCACAGGAACAAGAGCAGAGCCTGCAATACTGTGTACGAAAGGCCTGCTATCCAAACCCACAATTTATTTCAGGTTCTGACGTTTCGCAGCCTTGTCTTGTAATAAGAGTAGCTGAGTGTGTATACCTGTGTGTGTTTGTGGTGTGTGTGTGCATGTGTGTGTGTGTGTGTGTGTGTGTGTGTGTCAGTGTATGTGGTGCGTGTGTGTGTGTGTGTAGTGTGGTGTGTGTGTTGTCGTGTGTCAGTGTGGTGTGCGCTGGGGTGTGTGTCATGCGTGTGGTAGTTGTGATGTGCGTGTCAGTGTGTGTGTGTGAATGCATGGTGTGGGTGGTGCTTATGTGTGCGTGGGTGTGTGTGTCAGTGTGTGTGTGTGTATGCATGCATGTGTGTGTGTGTGTCAGTGTATGTGGTGCGTGTGTGTGTATGTGCGTGTGTCAGTGTGTGTGTGTGTATGCATGCATGTGTGTGTCAGTGTGTGTGGTGTGTGTGTGTGTATGTGCGTGTGTCATGTGGTAGTGTAGCATGCATGTGGTGTCAGTGTGGTGCGTGTGGGTGTAGTCGATGTGTCGGTGTGTATGTGTATGCAGCATGGTGTTCAGTGTGTGGGCGTTGTTTAGTGCGTGTGTCTGGTGTGTGTAGATCTGATTAGGAACATGTGCGGGACAGTCACAGGAGCTTGGGTTGCGTCTTAAGGCACAAGGCATAAGTACATGTGTTGTTTGTGAACAGAGTATATGCCGTTCGTAAATGCAGAGATGTGCGCTCACGATCTCGGTCCAGATAGGGTGGGACGTGTGCGTCAGGTGATCGGCCCTTGAGGGTATTTTAACCAGAACGGAAGACTGTGTGTGGAGAGTGGCTGAGGCGTGGGCGTGCTCTGTGTTTCAGGCATCTTCTGCTGGCCAGTTTGATTGCAATACACGTGTTTACAAATGTCTGGTGCGTTTCTACATTGCTCTGACTTTGACTCCACAAAAAGAAGCTTCGCATCCTAGCCAATAACCATTTCAGGACTCATCACCATTACTTTGCCTGCAAGGAATGCGCCGTGGGAACAAAAATCAGCAATATGTGTACATATTCAAAAATGACTTCAGTCTAACCAGGGCCCCTGGCCGGTAAAGTCAACTTTCTAAGAGTGTGTCCATGCTGGGTTTTTGAGCCAAGGTGGCGTGTCTTGACTACGTTACTATTTGACTACGATCTAAAGTCCATGGTAGCGGCACATGGTAGGCCTAAGGCATAGGGCTCGTTTTGCATTAGCTCCTCCAAACAACATTCCAGGCACCAGTTGTCGCTGTCAGATCAGGCAAACCACAGAGTTATAGCGCACTTGGCCGCGGGAGCGTAAATCTGACATTCCCAATGCTAAACTGTATTCGCTTTCACTTTCAATCATTCACTAGTCTGCAGTTAACATATTACATCTAATTTCGAAATTTCAGAGTGGATTTTAAACCAGTATGCATAAGCAAAGCACATTTTGTCAGGTTTGCTATAGTGCTAGGCTAGTATTTCGGGATAAATAAAAGAAAATCAATGGTAGTTCACGCCATTCACGTAACAAACCCACTCGCCTAAGCACAAGTAATTAAAATAGGGTACAGTAAAACGAATCTCGGCGGATTTGAACGCGCTTAGCAGAAAACTACATTACCAAGAATACACGAATACCTTTGTATTTGATTGGCTGAAGCCGCTTCCACTCCCCCTCGAAAGGGTTTCTGACTGGTTCACGTGACTCGGGTAAACCCGTGTGCGAAATACAGCTGTCAGATCCAGGGTCACTTGTTTGTTTTTACACGTTCGGTGCAGTGCGTTGAGTATATGCCCGAACTCTTGTTGTGCATTACGTTACTCTTAAAGTAATGGCCCTGAACGCCAGGCAGTGGAGTCGTCTCTTCTTGGCCAGAGACGCCAAGCCCAAGGCCCTGTTGGCGAGGATTGTCAAACAAGTTCCGCGCCGTTGCTCCACGAAGATGCGGCGATGGTATTCCGGGGCTACGCAAGAAGAAAATAAAATTGAACTCTTGACGTTAGATCGAAGTACAACTACAGCTGCTAATGTCGCAGCTTTAAAATCTGCACCCACAGAGGTAGGTTGTCCTTTTTCCCCCACCAAGTCTGCTCAGTATATAGAACTATATTGCGAATTAGCTTGTAAGGCTTCACTCAAGTTGCAATCACGCACATATGGATAAACTAGCTCGCTAATCGAGCACCGGTGATAGCACTTGATGGCTACTAACTTCAGTATAACGTTAGCTGCTCTATTCTGATTGACACACGCTATGATCTTGACAAACTCTATAGGTAGGTTCTGCTATTCTTGAGTTACGTGCCGCAAAGTTTCTGTTGCTCGTTCACACGAATACGACATTCTAAACCCATTTGTCTAATGCACTGTGCACAGTACCGCACGGCCCGGGAGTTATTAAAAATAGCTCCTAGATTATAAAATGCGCTCAAACGTAACGTTGTTTACAATTTTGCGAAACAATATTACCCCAACCAAAACGGAATTACAATAACGATGACATTTTAATACATTTGGGACAGTGCTGAATAGCATGAATACGTCCCGGGTGTTTGGAAATATTGACTAAGACTGGGGGCTTTAATTTGAGTACATCAGAATGAATTAGAAAACATTTCTTTACAGTATGTTTGCCACCATGTTTAGGTTTCCAAAGTTCTTTTTTGACAGTGATTTCAGTAAAGTTAAATCAGTGAAGTGTTTTAAATGACAGTCAAGTGCTCGTGGTGCTAGATAGTGAAGCGAATCTGAATAGTTGGCCATGATCAAAACACGTGTCTGTCTCTTTAGCCATTACTTGTCGTTTTCAAAATGTCTCCTGGTTATTTTCTCTGTTCTGAGTAGATTAGGAAACACTTGACATTAGCCTAATTGTCAGTGTTTATTTTCTTGCCCCTAAATTCTATGTAGAAGAGACTCCAACTCGAGTGTGATTGCTTCGGGCCAGGGGGAGAGGCTGTGGCTAACCAGGGGACACTTTACACAGCTTTGCTACAAATACAAGTGTATGCATTTGTGGTAACTGCTAGTGTTGTTCGCACGTGTGTGATTCTTGCATTCGTTTCTTGTATGTCCCACTTCGTTGTATTTTGAACTGTATTGTGCCTGAAATATCGGAAAACGCAAGAACTGACACAGCAAATTGAGAACGTCACGCAAGCACGTTGCACACGTAGGTGACATTGAAGATGAGGATAAGCTTCTTGTGCACTACCAGCAAGGGTCTTTATCTTGAAAGAATACAATGCAAGTAGTCGACCATTGTCTCCAGTTGTGAATCAACTGGAGGAGTTAAAGCATCTCCTTCATGAGTGAGGGGAAAAAGGGATTGGGAGGTCGAATGCCCTGTTGGTGCAGGAACCGCAGGGATGCGGGAATTGTATGGGGGCGACATAGCTCGGGAGGTAAGAGCGGTTGTCTGGCAGTCGGAAGGTTGCCGGTTCTATCCCCGCTCTGGGCGTGTCCAAGTGTCCCTGCTCTGGTGAATGAGAGGCATCAACTGTAAAGCGCTTTGGATAAAAGCGCTATAAATATATAAATGCAGTCCATTTAGTATCGGATGGTGCTGGTGAAGCAGGAGCTGAGTCGAAAGGCAAAGCTCTGGTTTTATCAGTCGATCTTCGTCCCTACTCTCACCTTTGACCGACTGTGAACATTGACTGGCTGACCGCGTTGGTCACAAAGCTACACCCTGAGCCAACCAGAGGAGGATGGGTTTCCCCCCTTGAGTCTGGTTCCTTCCAAGGTTTCTTCCTATCTGCTACAGGGAGATTTTTCCATGCCACTGTTGCTTTAGGCTTGCTCCTGTTGGGGTGTAGGCCAGGGTTGTCTGTGAACCGTATTGTGACAATTGTTTGTGAAATGCGCTATGTAAATAAATTTAGATTTGATTTGACTTGACCTATGGTCACGAGCTGTGGGTATTGAGTGAAATGGTGAGATTGTGAATACAAGCGGCTGCAATGGGGTTTCTCCATAGGGTGGCAGGGCTTACTCTCCTTGACAGGGTGAGGAGCTCAGCTGTCCTAGAGGACCTCAAAGTGGAGCCACTGCTCCTCCACATTGAGAGGAGTCAGTTGAGGTGGGTCGGACAGCTGATAAGGATGCCTCCTGGGCGCCTCCCTTTGGAGGTGCACCGGGCACGTCCGGCTGGGAGGAGACCCAGGGGCAGTCCCTGGACACGCTGGAGGGACTACATCTCCCAGCTGGCCTGGGATCGCCTTGGGATTCCCCGGGAGGAGTTGGCGGAAGTCGCTGGGGAGATGGACGCCTGGACTGCTCCTCTTGCCCTGTAGCCTTGTCCTTGTTGACCCCCCCCCCCACCCCCCTGCCCCCTGGGGCATCAATGACAGGGCAGAGGGGGCAAAAATAAATTAAATTTGAAGTGGAGGTGTAGAGAGTGCCAATAACAACTAATGCAAAATGAGTAGAAATGAATAATGTTTTTTTTTTACTCATGGTTTTGCAGATTTTAAGGTAATATTCTCAGGGGAGAAGCTCGAGTTTGAAGGCAGCTGTGGGACTTGAGAGTCCTTTTGAGAGCAAACTAGGCCCATGGGAAGAGTCCGTACGAGTCTGTGAAATATTTGCTGATTTTCCTCTCGAGCTGCGTTCCTCGAAAACGTGACGCAGATGTGCTCGTGTTGATCAGACACGCATCGCTGACTGACTTGGTTTTACATCGAGGCACGTTTTCCCATGAAACCCTTTCACACTGCCTTGGCTAACTGAGGCATAATTGAATTAGCATGAATGCGCACGCCATTGATGAAATGAATCGAGATGCAAAAGTAGACAAATTAAGTAGATTCATGTGTAGCTACTTACGCAACTAAGAGTCGTGTGAATGAGTCATTTAAAATCATTAAAATGTAATTTTGAAGCTGGAAATGCAGACTTGAACTGCTTCCTTAATGTTTTTTTCTTCACTGTGTCTTTGGTTTTGTAGTCGCAGGGGAAATGACCAAAACTGCACAGTATTGTGGGTAAGGGCGAATGTTTAGGTGTGGAAATCTTCACCCGATTTTGATGACAGTACTCTTACGATCTGAGGAAGTGCATCACGGTCCAATGTCAGTGTCGTTTTGAGTTGTGGAGAGCCTTTGCTGGAGGGCTGCCAAGCCAAGACTTGGGTGCACTTAACGAAACCACCTGTCAATCAACCTGTCATTCAGGCTTTTTATTATTATTTTTTGGTTAGCTCATCAAGATCAGGCAACAAAAAATCTCCTTCTGTTTTTCTGGCTCTTGAGTGGTCACATATAGTCCCACAACTTTTTTTTTTCTTTATCCCCCCCCCCCCCCAAGTGATGTAATATCCGCCAATCAGGAGTAAGCACGCCATATGCTGTCCTTTGTTCTGTAAAATCCCAGTAGAACTCTCTCACGGAACACTTGCAGCTGTTCACCTGAGACGACCCCCTGCAGAAATGAGCGATGACATGCATAAGCACTGTACACTCTGTGCCTGAGACTGTGCCTGAGACTCATATATCAGGCGGCAGTGTGGTGTAGTGGGTAAAGTAGCTGGGATTGTAACCTGAAGGTCAGAGGTTCGATTCCCTGGTAGGACACTGCCCTCGTACCCTTGAGCAAGGTACCTAACCTGCATTGCTTCAGTATATATATATATATATCCAGCTGTATAATGATGTGTAATGCATGTAAAAAAAGTGTGTAGTCACCTGTGAGAGCCTGTAGCTGTAATGTATGTAATAGTGTCAAATCAGTGACACAGTTTTGTCATATGAAGTAGCCAGCCGGTATGCATGTAGATGACAGTAGCGTTTCTTTCATTAACTCATTGGTTAAGTATTAGGCTATTTATTTTAATATTAGATGATGAGTTAGATTAACAGGTAATTCAGTCTAGTTATTCTGTCTAAAGACCAGAACAGTGGTTCCCAACCTCCGGTCCTTGGGGTCCTCTTCTGCATGTTGGTTTATGTTCCATTCGCAGTTGCAATCCCATAATTTTAACAAGCGGTTCATTTTTCTTAATTAGGTGTTTTTCCTGTTCAGAGGGATTTTTTTACCCTCTGAAACCGTATTATGTCAGTACTAGCTATGCATGCCAGGAGGAATAAAAATTGTGATGTGCTTTATTGCAGACAGATACATAAAGAGGACGTTTTTTTAAACTGGTCAAATTAGGTGAAGCACCTAATTAAGAAAAGTTAGCTGCTTGTTCAATTTCTGTTAAACTTCGCGCAGTACCATGAACAGAACAGGTTGTGGGCAGGGACTCCCCTCGCTGAGTTAGCGAACACTGTTCTCTCTGCTTTAAAAGTGACTGCCCCTGTTCAGCACAGAGATCACCCCGTCCTGGGGCAGGGGTCTCAAACTGAGCCACCTACCTACCTGGCTGAACCATCACACCTGGACTTAACACAGGTCTACGGCGCTAGCGTTTATAGCGCCAGGCGTTTCATCACACCTGGACTTAACACAGGTCTACGGCTCTAGCGTTTAAAGCGACAGGTGTGTCACCACACCTGGACTTCCTCATGTCCCCGCCGGCCGGGTCTGTGTCCTCTGAGTCATGCTGAAATGATGTGTCGCTGCTCTCTGCTCTGGTCCTGCTCCGTGTCTGCGGGGTGTCATGACCCTGTCTGTCCTGTAATGAGCGCCTTCGCCGAATAAATACGGGAAAGGAAGTATTCGGAAAAATGGCCCTCGGTGCCCTTTGACCCCAAGCCTCAGAAGTTAAAGATCGTCCTGGGCAGTGCCGTTCACGGGAGAAACGTTTCTAACCCTCGGGACGACCTTTGGAGATCATTTTTGTGGCACGTTGATTTCCCGTTATGGATTAAACAAAAATAAAAAAACCCAAAAGAAAAAAGTTCACCACCTTCCCGTAAAAGTTTTGAACTCACTTCTAGTAAACCTTTGCCCTCCCCCATCTCTGGCACCGCTGTGCTATATTTGTGCCAGAAAGATCGATTGTTTTCACGTGTGCTCTCCATCGGTGCTGTGAACTGTCCTCGTTGTTCTTGGTTACTGAGTAAACGCAATATGAAACGTGCTTCTGTTTAATTAACAGAACTGCTGCCTTTTGTGTAACGGGGTTATAGTCCAAGAAGAGGAACGTTTCACAGTGGAGGATTGTGAATGGCATTCTAGACAGAGTAGTACTTTGAGACAGAATGACACTTGGAACATTGCACACATTCACACATAGAAAGGTGGGGAGGAATTTATTTGAAAATTTGAGTGAATCCTGAATTATCGTGCTTGTTAAGAGAAATAAAGAAAAACTTGAATTTCTTCCAATCTGTCCCGCCCAGGTAGTTTGCCCTTGGCACTGTTTTACTAGAATAGCTTTTGAGGGAGCTTAGGCCAAGGTACATTGCAAAGCGTATTGCAGCAATGGTTTTTAAAATATGCTATGCAAATAAATTTGATTTGATTTCCTTTACAAAAATCATGTTCGAGAACCATGTGTCCAAAAACCACACGTGAAGAGCACACATAATCCCACTTATAAGATGAGGGCAGAAAATGGTAAACTATGCTATTTCAAGTCACACGTTTTATTTTCTCATGTGAAAATTGTAGTTTGCATTTTAAAAAAGTCGGTCACACGTGAAAATGTGGTATTTCACATAGTTTTCACGTCACGTGTTTTATGCGAAAAAGCTAATTTCACGTGCGACGTCTTGCGTAAAGGGTTGATTTGGTGTCATCGTGTGTTTCCGTTTCGATCCACCACCCAGGAGCTGGCTCCCCCCGCTGGCCGGAGGAGGGTATTGCAGGAGGACCCCTTGCCCTTCTCCGCCTTCCTCACCGACGGCTTCGGCCGCAGACACAGCTACCTGCGCATGTCCCTGACGGAGAAGTGCAACCTCAGGTGTAAGTCTGCGGCTCCTGCTCTCCGCTGACTCAGCAGTTCTCACACAGCTGATTTAATGCGAACGTTTCCGTCTCTCCTGCTTCAGATCATTCATTCTAGAGAATGGTGCTCATTCCAGGGTGTGTCATTAGGGCACATTTATTTATGACAGCCTGGCTTGCTGTGCCAAAATGTGCCTTGCTTTGTTTCTTGTTTATAGCTTGTACCTGCAGTGTTTAGCCTGTTGTTTAATTATATTGATTGGTTTATTATCTCATACTTCCTATGGTTGGATGTTGTTTGTGTATGTATTAGAAGAAGGTCCTACGAGAAGAAGGGAATTGTCTCGCTGGATATTCGATATTTAAATTCGTTTTATTTTGTCACTCTGTAAGCGGGGAATTGAGCAGAAAACCACCCACACAAAAATGACCATTTTGGACACAATGTTTAAAAAAAAAAAAAACTGCTCAATGGCACATACCATTTAGAGCTTTGTGACGTGGCTTACCACACAAGAGAGCGGATTGTTGTGGAGCGGGGAAGTGGAATAATGTGGTGTTTTTTTTTGGTGGAGTGGTCGTTTTTTTGTTGCTAGGCTCACGTAAGCTGAAGAGGGCTTTTTCGTTTCCTCTCCTGTCCAGGTCAGTACTGCATGCCGGAGGAGGGGGTGAAGCTGACCCCCCGGGCCCAGCTGCTGACCACCGCCGAGGTGCTCACCCTGGCCCGGCTGTTCGTGCACGAGGGGGTGGAGAAGATTCGGCTGACCGGGGGCGAGCCCCTCATCCGGCCGGACGTCCTGGAGATCATCGGTGAGGAGCCGATGGGGATGGGCATGGGGATGAGTCATCAGAGCGTCACATCAGGGATGCTCCTCACAAAACGTCACACCCCCCACCCCCACCCCCACCTGGAGGTTTTTTATTGATTGTGTTTTGGAATTTATTTTGAGCCCTCTGTTTACTTTGTTGTTTCTGAAAATATAGGGGTGTTTTTTCGTCGGTCCCTTTTGGTATAAGGAGAGTCATCTTTTCCTGTCTGCATTATGCCTGTGGATTTCACGATCTGCGTTCACATTTTAACACACTTTCTAAATATACTGACTATTGCACACGCACGCACACACACACACACACACACACACACACACACGCACACGCTGAGATGACCATCTGCTCTGACTTGCTCTTGGCCTCAGGACTCACTGTGCAGACTGTACTCTCTTATCTCTCAACCCGAACAAGGTCACAGCTAGCTTTGCATCGGGGGTTCTGGGAATACAGGAGCTGAAACTTCCCTTCTGCTGTTTGTGTAGCAGCGGGAACGCTGGCCTGGTCCTTGACCTCAGTCCTCTCTCCCCAGCCTTCTGCTCTCAGAGCCCGAGGGGCTCATGGGATAGCTGACACAGTCTGAGCCTGAAGGTCATCTTTGCTACAAACCCCATCATGGCCATCATCTCCTCATATCTGTGCCCCCTTAGTTTAATCTCACCTCTGAAAATCTCTCAGCACTCCGGTAGAGCTATACGTTTTTTTTTTTTTGGTTTTTTGCCACCTCGTTGTACAGCTCAGCAGTTGGCCTAGTTCTTTAGGGTTTAGTCTCAAGTCCTTGCAAAGATGGTGTGTGTGTGTGTGTGTGTGTGTGTGTGTGGGTGACAAAGAAAGATAGAACTGGGGCAGTCTATGATTAATTTGGCTTTGCATAACAATAAAATAAAACGTCAGCAGTTTTTTCCACATTTGTCCTTCATCATGCATGATCACGACTATTTCTCTTTAACCAGCCAGCTCATTGGTTGTGGTTTTTACTAACTGAAATCTGGGACATTAACACTGAGGCTGATATTTCCTTGTGTCTGGATTAAACACTTTATGGCGTGAGGTCACAAATATGCGATTACAACATTCTTAACTGAACATTCTAATGCTGATGTAACAATCGCTACTGGAAACTGAAAGCCGTGGAGTTCTAGAACACTGACTTAGAATTTTGAAAAAAAACATTAGAAAAAAAACCTGCTCTTCAGCGGGTTAAGGAAAAACCTAACTACAGTATGTCTGTTAAGATGCATTGAATCAAAAATATGATATGACCAGACGGTTAAGGAAAGACAGGAGTTAGTGTGACCTTAGAGCTAAAGGGAGGAGGGAGGGGCGAGAGGGAGATGGAGACGCATGCCATGCTACCATCGCCATGACAATTCATCTCAGCGCGTGACCGGGTGACATTCCAGTGTCTGTCAGCTGTGTGACCTTTGACCTCAGCAGACAACCGTGTCATCAGACTGTTCCGTGTGTGAGTGTGTGTGTGTGTGCGCGCGTGCGTGTGTTGGCGGGGTGTGTGGGGTGGTGAAGGGTGTGTAGCGGTGGTAGCTTGTGACTTGTGTTTCGGTAAATCGATAGCTATGGCATTTGAACGACACCGTGAATGCTCATCCTGATCAGTTGGCTGGTTCGCGTGCATCGTCCCGGCGCTATGAAGGCTGCCTGGAGGCTTGCCTGTGTGTTACTAATTCCTGCCACCCTCACTCAACCTCGCTCTCTCTCTCTACTCCTTTCATGTTTGTACAGGGATTTGCTTCCATTCAGCCAGAAGAGCATTGGTGAGGTCAGGCGCTGATTGGGCGATTAGGCCTGGCTTGCAGTTGGCTTTCCAGTTGATCCTAAAGATATTGGATGGGGTTGAGATCTCTCTTTCTCTCTCTTTTTCTCTCCCTCTCTCTCTCTCTCTCCCTCTATTCCTCTCTCTCTCTCTCTGCAGCTGAGCTGAGGAAGCTGAAAGGGCTGAAGACCATCGCCGTGACGACCAACGGGATGAACCTGAGCCGGCTGCTTCCTGGTCTGAAGACGGCCGGCTTGGACCTGCTCAACATCAGCCTGGACTCGCTGGTGCCCGCCAAGTTTGAGTTCATCGTACGGAGGAAAGGTGGGACTCACTTTTGTGATTTGAAGGACCCCCTGTGTGATTTGAAGGACCCAATGTGATTCCTGCTCCTTAAACAGGGATAAATTGAGATGAATAACATTTGACAAAGCAGCGTTACCCTTCTGTAGGAAACATCCTCAGAGGCACTCAGATAAGATGCCCTTGGACCCTTCTAGGGGGCTGCAGTTCTCAGGGTCTTTGCACTTCAACCCCCCCCCCCCCCTCAATATTCAAACTAAAGTTATGCCCTTGTGTACAGCACTTCTCAGTGTGAAGTTAAGAACATGGGAGTTTTGGTCCGCAGTGTTCCAGATTCTGAATTTGTTCCCCTCATCCTGTTATCCATCCTGCAGGGTTCCACAAGGTGATGGAGGGGATCGACAAGGCCATCGAGATGGGGTACAACCCAGTCAAAGTAAGAGGTCTAAATGCGCACGTGCACACTTAGCACAGTCTGTCTGACCAATAGAATTGTGTCCCATTCTGCTGGCTGGGTCACTTGAAGGTTGGTTTGCTTCTCGTGCTTGGTGGCCCAAGATAGGACCTGCTGCGCTACTCGATGTATAAGACTGACTCCCAGTTTTCATATCTGTGTATGTGTGCATGGCAACAAACGTGTGCTCATTTGTCTTTTAAATAGACAGAACACTACTTCTGGGTGATGGTTTCGCGCTCCAAACAAATAAAAATGACCTTCGGGCCTACAGCAGATGCTGTAGTTGCTCCCGTTTTCCCAGGACGGTGCTGTAGCGACAGAGCACACCGGTCACTGCTCCGCACTGCCCCTTGCAGGTGAACTGCGTGGTGATGCGGGGGCTCAACGAGGACGAGGTGCTGGACTTCGTGGCCCTGACCAAGAGGAAACCGTTGGACGTCCGGTTCATTGAGTACATGCCCTTCGATGGTGAGAGGATCACATTTAACGCCCCTGCTTAACGTACGGCATTCTGTATGCTAACCGGTACGCTAATAATGTTTCTCCTGGCTTTTTGCATTACTGTAAGATAACGCACCTGGGCTTTGAACGTTTCGCAGTACAGGCCGCGTGTCATTCATGTGTGTCTCAAGAAATGCAGCTAAAATGTCAGATGCCGTCAAGGGTCCTCAAACTCCTTTCCTTAAGCGGCATTCTGTATGCTAACCGGTATGCTAATAATGTTTCTCCTGGCTTTTTGCATTACTGTAAGATAACACACCTGGGCTTTGAACGTTTCACTAACTGATAGGTAAAGTACAGTTGAAGAAGATTCAATGACCTGAAATCAGGACCACAAATAATATTATGCCTTTTATAGTACTTTGCATTACCTTTGGATAAAGGTGTCTGCCAAATAAAATGTAATGTGATGTAACAGGGCTTTGAAACTATGATTAACTGTCACTTAAAGTGCAGAGGAACAGTAGTCATTGACCTGGACGTCATAAGAACGGGACCCGCCCGTAGTCTTTAGTCTTCCTTTTGCATTACTGGCACAAGATAACGCATGGGCTTCAAACCTGTGATGACCTGGTAGTTAACGTGGGATGAATGATTTGACGTTTGACCTGGAAGATGTAAGAACTGGGACTTTTAAAGACTTATTAATGTGCATTAAGGGTTGCGTAATGGTCGGTCTGAACTGCAGGAAGTGTCTGCTCGCTCTTCATAAACCCTGCTAATTGTGGTCAGAGGGCCTTTAGATGGGTGATGTTCTTCCACTCTTCAGCCAATAATGGTAGCGCGCATTGGCAGAATGAGATTATACGTGACATTTATATTTCTAATTCATTTAGGAGGCTTTCACTGAAAGGTCAAGAACCTGCATTGCTTGCTTAATTGCCTAATAATTCCTGTGCAGTGTTGTAATGGGAGAGGCTGTCTTAACAGGGACAGCTCAGGCTTTCTGGCTCGTGAGTAATTTCTGCAGTAATTCTTCACAGGGCATGTGCAGGTTTCTGGAGCTTCTCGTGGAAGTGAAAGTTCCTTTACATTCGGCCTTAAAATAAGAATTATGCTTAAAGAAAGGAGTTTGAGGACCCTTGACGGCATCTGACATTTTAGATGCATTTCTTGATGCGTACATGGTTGACACGTAGCCTGTACTGAGATCTAATCTACGAGTGAACCAGTGTTGGCGTACACAGCCAGTTAGCTCATTTAACAAGGGTAATTGAAAACAAATCCTGCATACACAACGGCCTTTCAGGACCAGAACTGACCTTAAGTCAGTGGTGACCAGCCCTGTTCCTGGGGATCTACCATCCTGTAAGTTTTTCATTTCAACCTTAATTTAAATCCTAACGTGAAGTGATTTCATTCAACAGCTGCAGATCTCATTGAGATGCTAATTAGTAGAATCAGGTGTGCTAAATTAGGGTTGAAATGAAAACCTAGATCTTCAGGGATATGGTTGGGCAGCCCACACTTAAATCCTTGGTTGTCCCCCCCCCCCCCCCCCCTGGAAGGTAACAAGTGGAACTTCAAGAAGATGGTGAGCTACCAGGAGATGCTGGACCACATCAGGCAGCAGTGGCCTGACCTGGAACAGATACAGGGCGGAGAGACGGACACAGCCAAGGTCAGCCCTGGGTCCTCACACGGCTGACAACAATTAGCCACACACATGCAGGGAGCCCTCACTACAGGACCGTTACAGGAATATTCCGGAATATTACAGTTATAGAGTTGGGTCTGGTCCTGGGTAAATATTTACGCAGTGCGACACGAGGGTGTGTTGAATACAGTCACTGTTCCAGGGGCGTTGCTAGGCACAACATGAGGGGCCGACAACCCCATGTAGCTGTGACTGTATTCATAATACAGCACGGCCTCGTGTGCCGTATTGCTTTTATAAAACAATTACAACATATAGAAACAGTGAATTCATGACCCAACATTATTTCGTAATAATATTTGTGTGTGGACTTATACTGTTTACAACAGGCTGTTCGAAAAAACTATTTATGGTAAACGGATTTACAGTCACTGTAGCACGCGGTGACAGCCAATCAGCATCCAGGATTAAAACAACCCGTTTTGTAATGTTATTTCAGTTGGTTGATACATTGGGATTTGAGCAAGTACCCCACTGGGGGGAGGCCTGTGCCACTAACATTTGCATTTCCAGTTGCATTGT
>NC_057933.1:5370829-5395829 GCF_018555375.3 Anguilla rostrata | reverse complement strand
GTCTCTCTGTCTCTCTGTCTCTCTCTCTCTCTCTCTGCATCATGCACTGCATCATTCTGTCTCTCGCAATTTAAAATGCTTCACTCGTGTAAAATAAGTGTTATGCAAAGCACATATAACAACAAATATACATCAAAAACCAACCAACATACATACATACATTTATTGCATGTGATCGTCCTTATTGTGATGTTATATTGATGTACAAACTATATAGATATTGATGTACATATTCTGTCTCTGTCTGTCCTCAGGAATGTTCAACATCTCCCAGATGAAGAATAGGCCCATGATCCTGATTGGTGGGTGACACAGCAGTACGTACAGTAACTCCTCCCCCTCCTCTCCTGTGTGCCCAGGGTTCCGACTCTGTATGACTAGTCGTGTGGGCGGAGCTTATAATGCGTATGAGTGGTGGTGTGGGGGTGGAGCTTATGCTCTGTGTGTATGAGAGGTAGTGTGGAAGCAGAGCTTATGCTCTGTCTCTGAGTAATAGTGTGGGGGTGGAGCTTGTGCTCTGCCTATGTCAGTAGTAGTGTGAGGGTGGAGCCTATGCTCTGTCTGTATGAGCTTTAGGTGGGCGGAGCTTACGGTCTGTATGGAATGTAGTGTGGGCGGAGCTTGTGGTTTCTATGAGTGACAGTGGGGGGGAACGTGTGCTCTGTATGAGTGACAGTGTGGGCGGAGCTTGTGCTCTGTATGAGTGGTAGTGTGGGTGGAGCTTCTGCTCTAGTCTACCCAAGGGGGTGAAATAGGCCGGAGGAACTGGACACTATTTAGCAGCTGATAGGAGGAGAAAATGTTCAGCAGTAAAGTCAAATACTAGTGGACCCCAGAGACTTTTAGAATCTGAAAATCAGTGTGTAGCCCTTCATTCCTTTTGATTAATTAATCAAATTACCATGATTAATTCAGCACACGGGGAGGGGTAATTCATTAAATAACTTGTATTTTAGTCGTGTCTAAATGTCCATAACCGCCGTCCTCTCCTTCTCTCTCAGGTGCCACGCCCACGGCCTCGCTGCTGCCCCGCCCCCCCATTCCTAGTCTCCATGGCAGCGAGGCGGCCACCATGCTCCCCTTTTCCCACCCGACAAGTTCGGCTTTCCTCACTACACCACCCTCCCCTGGACTGTACCACTCCGCTCACGGGGGTGACCTCCACAGCACGGACGCAGAGTGCCTTTCAGGCAGAGGAGCACAACACTCGCAAATCTCGGACACCCCCCCGAATCGGGGGACCCTCCGGCAGTCCCGTCCGGCTGCCGAAATTTGTTTTTCTCTTCCTGGGACCGCTGACGCCCCCCGGAAAGGGAGGGAAGTCTCGGCAGAGACTGCGAGAGGAGGATGCTGGGATGTCAGACTGAGAGTCTCCGAAGCCGGGCCAGAATCACGCACAATCGGACCAAGCCCTGCGGGGCGTATGAAGAACGACTCCGCACAGGGTATCGACCTTAAAACGAGCCCCTCCTTAAATGGGTGGGGTGTGGGAGGGCCTTACGTACGCACACTGCTACTGAAGAACTCCATACATCGCCCCCTGCTGGCCTGTGGCGTGAGGCGCAGCCACAGCCGGACCTTCGACAACCCGCCCGCCTCCGATTCCCAGCAGCCCCGGCTGCACGAGGTGACATCGGTGGGGTCAGGTGACCTGGCGGATCGGCTGACCCACACCGACGCCCGGGGCAAGGCCGCCATGGTGGACGTCGGCGGGAAGCCGGCGACGCGGCGGACGGCGGTCGCCACCGCCACGGTCCTGCTGCCCGCGAAGGCCTTCGGCCTGGTCCGGGAGAACCAGCTGGCCAAGGGCGACGCGCTGGGCGTGGCTCGCATCGCCGGCATCATGGCCGCCAAGCAGACCAGCGCCCTGATCCCGCTGTGCCACCCGCTGCCGCTGGACAAGGTGGCGGTCTCCGTGGAGCTGGTGGAGGCCCGGCGGGCGGCCGTCGTCACGGCGACCTGCCAGACCACCGCGCGCACCGGGGTGGAGATGGAGGCGCTGACGGCCGCCGCGCTGGCCGCCCTCACGCTGTACGACATGTGCAAGGCCGTCAGCCGTGACATCACCATCACCGACGTCCGGCTCGTCAGCAAGACCGGGGGGCAGAGGGGGGACTACCACCGGGACGATTGAGTCCAACGCCCCCAATTCAACCATCGCACCCCCACAATTCAGCCATCCCACACAAATTATTAAACCATCGTACCCCACAATTCAATCGTCACAACCCCAACAATTCAATCATTGTAACCCAACGAATTCAACCATCACATCCCCCAATTCAATCACCGTACCCCACATTTCAACCTTCCCTTGAACAAACATACTCTCCTCGGTTTTACATCTCACTCGCTCCCCCAAACTGCCCCCCCTTACCTCTCCATCGCATCTGGTCAGTCACTCCCCCCTCCAAAACCAGCAGTCTTGACCCCCCATCGTTCATTCATCTAACCCTTCTTACGGCCTTATTCCAACATGTCACCCCATGATCTCCACAGTTCCAGCATTTCATCACCCTAAAAGAAACCTCCAACATCTCAACAGCTCATCCAATAGCTGAACCATCTCATCACATTGGGGGGAGAGGAAGAAAGAGGGAGTGAGGGAGGGAGGGAGGGGGAGGGAGAGGGAGGCTGAATGGACCGTGCTCCAGAGCTTACATCAGTATTGGGTGCTTAAGCTTGTTCATTTTCTGTATGTCATTTTTATCACTTATCATTTTATGTTTCTCTCATATCGTAGCTCATGTGTGCTTGAGCGTAGCTCAGGCGCTAATCCACTGTGTCAAAGCTACTTGTGACTATGCAGAATTGTACACTACCATAGAGCTTACCATAGAATTTACCACAGAGTGCTGCTAGGATCATTCCATGAGACTCCTGTACGGAAATGGACTGAGAAAGACCCTCATAGGACAAGGTTCTCGCAGTGCTGATGGCTTTGTGTTAGCAACACTGCATATACGGACTGCTAATCGGTGTGCTGGGAAAGGCCTGGGAGTTGATGGAAAGGATTCCAACGATTCCTCGGAAAATCCAGAGATCCGCTTTCCTCGCCGTCTCAGAGGGCTGTCCGGTAAATTACTTGTTAAAGTCCTCCAACAAGCTATGCCAGAATGCCCCTCTTCTGGTTTCCCTGTGTGCACTGGAGACGAGAGGTCCTCACAAGTCTGAGTTATGTCAGAGACCCAAGTCAGGGGTGGCCAATCCCAGCCCTGGATGGTCTCATGACGTTCTGGTTTTTATGGTTGCTTGTCACGTAATTGGCCAGTTAAAGCAGTCGATGGTTCTTGGGTCAACTGCTTGCTGATATTAATGTGAAAAGAAATAAAAAAAACAGCAATCTTTCTGGCTCTCTCGGACCAGGGTTGGCCATCCCCTCTCTATGGTCCACTGGCTCACAGTGACAAAGACTTTAACAGAAGCTACCTTCATAAAAAAAAAATAACCCACAATTCACCAGGCAGGCAGCAGGCGACAGCTCACAACCTTTTCAGCAGTTACAGTGTACAGAGACCCCAGTACCCACAGATATAGTACACACACATATCACCGCACAAAGACTCCGGCGTTGTATATTAGTCTGCATGCTAACTGGTGATTGTGGAATAAGATGTGCCTCTAATGTCCTGTCCTCAGTGGTTAACCCAGGGTATAGTGCCTGTCAGCAGGTGTGTGTGTGTGTGTGTGTGTGTGTGTCATATACATGCTGAACTTACCCGGACTGTTCTTCTTTTGGTTCAAGGGTCTGCGCCCCTGGTCCTGGAGAGTCACGGGGTGCGCTGGTTACTGTGGTTACTGAGCACTTAATCGGTCAATTAAAGCAGCTGGTTACCCTGGTAACCCGCCTCGCCTGGTTTTCTTGGGTCGGGTTGCTGATTTTTTAGGTGAGATCAAAAAACCAGGAGACTCTGAGACCTTCCAGGCCACGGATTGGGGACCCTCTGATTTACCTGCTTTTTCTGAACAACCTTTAATACAAGTTTAACTGAACTTGTGACTGTTATGAATTAATATGAATGTGCATATTTTTTTTTGGGGGGGGGGATTCATGGATGGTATGTATTCAATGAGATCTCTAGTTGTTGAATGAGGTGTGCTTTGTTAGGGTTGGAGTGGAAACCTACAGGGTGGTAGATATCCAGGAACAGGGCTGGTCAGCCCTGCTGTAGTACGGGCACTGAACACACTCAACCATCCCAAAACAAATCTCAGAGACCTGACAATCACCTAATCTGCATAATCTGACTTTCATTCCCTTTTTTTCTGATATGCGGCTGGATGCTTTTATAATTCATGTGATATTCGGATTTAGTGCGACTGAAAATCAGATTTCTATGTGTCGGGAGTGGGCATGTTGTCTGAAACTGTTACATTTTTTGGTAAAGGAAAAACCGTTTTTTGAAACCCGTTTGAAAGAAAAAGTGAGCACTTGGTTCAGCACTTAAGATGTTCTCATAGCAAGTGCATTATTGTCTGCCGCTGCCGTTGCCAGTGGAATATTAATTGGATAAAGCTTCTGTCAGACATTCAGAGCCATAGCTGAGGGGGATTTTGGAGATAAAATATGCAGAAGGTTATCGCAAAGAATCCAAAACCCACCCCCTCACCCTGAAATACAGACACACACATGAGATCCTAACAAGAAAAGAGGAAAACATTCACACACATTCATGTGCACTCCCTTGTGCATTCTCTCTCTTTCCCTCTCTTTTTTTTTGGTTCTTTTTTATTATCATTATTATTTTTGTTTTTTGAATCTTTATTCTTGTGTAATGAATTGACAATGATGTTCTAATAAGGGGGCATCAAAGTCTCTCTCTCTCTCTCTCTCTCTCTCTCTCTCTCTCTCTCTCTCACACACACACACACACACACATACACACGCGCACGCACACAGTCATTCAAAAAACACTCACATTTTACATGATATGCCACTATATTCCTGGACACCGAAAGGTGCCATTTTGTTTCTTCCCCTCCCTTTTGCCTGGACCTAATTATCAAAAGTCACAATTTCTCCTGTACTTCCATGTAACTTGAAGATGCAAATATGCCAAATGAATGTAATGATAACACAATGGTGACAATTAGGTCCATGTAATGAATAATGAAACTTTAATCGTGTTACCCTTTCAAAGTCTTATTTAAATGCTTGTCATGCTTGTAAGAGGTGTGCTATTGGTTTAATTTTTCCCTGTAATCGGTGATGTCAGTTCTAAAACCTGTGGTGACCACCCAGCAGTATGTTCAATGTACAAAGCTATATTTTTACATTGGTACTGTAGATAATAAAACACTTACATGACATACATTTTGAGCTTGAGTAATGTTCAGTGTTTAAGAGAGGTAACTGAATACGCTTGGAGAACTGAAAACTAGAGGCTTCTTATTTTCGGGGAGAAAAGCCACGATCAAAGATGTCAGGGTGTGAGAAGGCAGCCATGTTTATATCTCAGTAGCATTTGCAGCGCTGTCACTCATGTACAGATACAGACCAATCAGAGCACTCGCTTTGCGAAGCAAAACACCGATTGGTTCAAAGGAGTCACAAAGGACATAACAACTCATCCAATTACAGAGTTCATGTAGCTTTTCTCCTCTAGAAAATAAAACTAAAGGGGGGAGGAAAAATCTTTGTGGAAACAGCAGAGGGCAGTATTGTTCTTTGGATGGTTCTATATTGGTCTCCTTGGCAGTTATTTATTTATTTATTTTTATAAGACAGGTCATAGATATGCCAGTGTATAATTTAATTACAGATTAAATTTATGGGCCTCAATGCGCTATTATTTTTGTAAACCTGACAGATTGCCTGTTAAAAAGGAGACAGGGAATGAAAGGGCCAAAAATGTGTTTTATTGTAACCATACAAAATGACACAAAGCGAGCAAAAAAAAAAAAAAAGAAACAAAATAATTAAAATATTAAAAACAAAACAATAAAAATCAGGATTCTGAACAGCTCATTCTTATACGTCTGAAACTGACCAACAAATACAGACAAACTGTATAATTATTTATACTTTTTATATAACATTTTATTGTAATGCTGTGTATACGTACAAAACATAGCAAACTAAATAAGGCAAATAAATAGAGGTAAAATTTACAGGTAAGTAGAACATTCCTTAACATTTTTTCCTTTTTTTTTTTCTCTTTTCTCAACATCTAGAACGGTGTACAAAACAAAACTGTACAGCTTTCTGAAGAGCATTACTTTTTTTAAAATCAATCTTAAAAATACTGACTTATAGAATTGTACAACCAGTTTAAATTGGGTGCAACTTTCCTTCAGCGATACAAATAGTGTATATTAGTGTTTCGGTGGTGAGGGAGGGATTAATGTGAAGGGATCACTCTCTTGACTTTGTGCGCCCCTCAGTGGACACTTGGTGAAATGACAAGTGTGTATCGGACATGGGTGTTTGACTGCTTACTGGCAGAACGTGGGCATTCGCTAATTAAACTGCAGTGTTCCAAGCAAGTGACTCAAGAGCGAGGCTTTAAAATATCATACGCTTTTGTGGAAAATTTGTGTGGAGGACTCTGGGATACTATGAGAACTCTTTCTGTAAGTTCTCAAGTCCATCACTCCAGAAAAAAAGAAGAAGAAAAAAAAAGTAATTCACCTGTAAAGTCAATGTGGCTAAACCAGACAACCCATCCTCACGTACACAAATCCTGCTTCAAATAATCCACTGGAGATAGAGCTGTGACAACACCTCACCCTGCAGGGTTCTCAGAAGTAAGCATCCACCAATCACCAATGTCGTTCTATTTGTTGTTACCAACATACTTTGTGATTGGTGGAACTCTTCTCCGGGGGGAGGGTTCTATGGAACAACAATAGAGTGTTGTATGGTAATGACATCACAGTCGTGTCCTATTTTATCATACCTGCTTCTGTAACAACATCTCCCTACCCAGGACTAAGTCAATGCAAGCTGCAATGACCTCTGTGAGTGATCGAACAGGAATCATCCACGCCAAAGTGCATTCAGCACACCGAGCCAGTCTCTCCTTTACCCATCCAGCTAGGCCAAGCAGTTACTTAGTCCAACACAGAGCCTCACGACGTGTAGCATTAAACTCTATTGGCATTACACAATAACACTGTCGATTCTGAAACTTCAAAAAATAAAATTAGTCTTTTTATATATCCTCATGTATTAATGACTACACTTGCTCCTGATTGATTAAAAAAAAATCTATATACTGATTGATAGCACAAATTACATAACAAACGGTCCTTACGCTCATGAATTCTCCACTTGAATTCCTCAGCTGTACTCGATTTCCTTTTTTTTTTTTGTTGCTTCCCTCAGTGGAAAACTTAAAGTGTCCGAGTTTTGAAAATTACATTTTTATTTCTACATATTTATATATTTTTTGGTAAAATGGCAGCTCATTGGATACTCAATATCAGGGTGCTGCCAGACCCCTGTGATCTCCAGAATCCTCTCAAATGCCAAGTGAGGGCAGAAAATGAATCATTCTGGGCTTTTCTGTGCCATGTCTTGGCGTCTGCTTAAAGATTAAAGTCTGGGAACAGATTTCTGGAATTATCCTCCCATGTTTGAATAGGACTCAATAGGACGTTTCTGATTATGCTCCTTAGCGCTGCAAGGTAAATTGATTTTTTTTTTGTTGCGCAGATTAAAGCTTTTAATACCTCCAGATTTTTCAAGGGGCTCTCCTGTTTCTGTTCCTCCGTGATGTCAGCGAAGAACCTGCTGCTAGATTTCTTAACGGAGACCAATGGAGGTACAGCCACACCATTTTTACTGAAGGGTTTACAGAAACTTAGCACCCCTAGGTACAAAAAAATATATACTATCAGGGAGAATCACCTGCGAAGCTAGCTGATCCTGCTGTTTCAGGCAGAAAGAGGACAGTATTCTGTTAGGTTTGTACCTTGTTCAGTTAGTACTGCCTTTTAGCGTTGGTGAGTGCTTGACAGAGAAACCGTGAGAATTTGTCGAATATACAATACAGACACAAACGTGATTTTGCTTGTGATTTTAGGGGCTGTGTATCAAAATGCACTTTGTACCCCTGATGAATTATGTCTCAGGTCAGTTGCACCCCCATTAAACCAGCACAGTATGTTATTTATTTTTATTAATATTTTTTTTGCCTATTCTCCTAAACGGTTCACTGAGGGAGCATGAAAACACACCACACACCACCAAGGACAGCGAAGGTACCGGTCAGAAAGAGGCACTTACGGGTAAACAAAATGCATAAGGGGGGGGGGGGGGGGGTGGAGAGGTGTGAGGAGATAAGACTGAGCTGTCGGGCAACCCAAAGAGGGAAGTGGAGGGGCGAGGTGTGGTGCCATTTCCTCCACACACTCCAGCTTACCACACACGGGAAACAGCTCACGGCTTCACAGTGAGGGGAGCACAGTGATAGGTGACAAGAGCCCCAGCTGGAACAGACCTTGTGGGATGGGGGTATTTTACATCTCCATGGCAACCAGGAGAACCATGCAGCGGCGATTTGGGGGGGGAGGGGGGGTCGGATGGGGAGAAGATGGGGGCAGTGAGGGGAGGGGGGCTCATGGTGAAAGAACGTGTGACTTCCGCCTCAGGCGAACACACACACACACACACACACACACAGTGACCTGTCCTGCTCCTCTCTGCACTTTACACTCAGAAATGAGACCCTTTCTCTTCATCACTCTCTCTATTCCCCTCTGTCGTTTTTTCCCATGCAAACCATTCATCCTTCTCTCTGCATGCTGGTTTGGGAAATACCCACACACAAAAAAAACCCCCCAAAAAACCAAAGGGGAGGTGCTGCTGAAACACGTTCCCCGTCCTGTTCCCTGCTCGGCGTGGGCGATGCTGGAAGAGGACCAGAGCCTGGCTGGGGCCGGCCGGCCTCGGGGCGGCACCTCGGGCTCCGGCGTTTGTGTTTTAATCTGCCGCGTAACGGAAACCGCGGCCCCGTTAACTGGTCTCCCCGTCGGGGTGCGGTCGAAACGCCCGGGCCTCTCCCCGACCCGCCGGGGCGCGGTCGAAACGCTCACCGGCCTCTCCCCGGCCCGGCGAGGACCGTGTTTAACATTAACGCTAAAAGTCTTTAACTGTCTTTAACATCAACAAAAAAGCCTTCGACTGCCTTTAACATTAACGCCGAAGTGAACGTTTGCCTCGGTTCAAATGGAGCTTGAGCTTGGGTTGGTCTTGGCCCAAAATACGACCCCCCCCAAAAAAAAAAAACAGAACACCGAGAGCCCAGAATTCTGGCACAATTCTGGTTCTGCACCACCTGGGACCGTTATCTGACTAATTAAAAAACAAAAATAAAAAAAACAATCTACAATCTTACTCACCAGAGGAGTGCCAAAGTGTACCTCTGGTGTGTACGGGGGGTTTTGGTTATGGTCCTCCACAGGGGAAATCAACTTGCCAAATGATCTCTTTTTCAATTTTCTTTTTTATTGGCTGGTGGGCAAAATGCTCTTTACCGAGCTCTAGTGTCGACCACCCTCCACCCCCTCCCCACCAGCTGAAGGGGCACACGCGGGTACTCTTGGACTCGCTTCTGTAAGCACCACTGTTAGTAATCAGGAGCCGGTCAGACCCGTCCTGATTGGCTGCAGAGACGCAGCTGTGCTTATAACCGCTACTGCTCCCCATCGCACGCTAACATCGTCGGCCGTCCGTATTCGCGCTTCATTAAGTTTCGTTTTTTTTGCTCCCGCCTTTTTTTTTTTTTTTTACGCGATGTCTAATTTACAGACCGACGGCTTCCTCCACGCCCTCCGCTTCTGTCTGCTCGTGTAATAAAGATTTTAATCTTATTGGCGGGAGCCGAAGCGCACGAGGGGCCCCCGTTAAAAGCGTGCTTAAGCGGAGTGCAGTACATTAGCGCTAAGCCGACGGGACGCAGCTAAGTGGCTAAATTAGCATTCCAATTAGCGGATCTCTCCGATCGCGGAGCCGCGAGGGACGCGTTTCTGATTGGAGGAGAGCTGGTCGGCGTTCGCAGCGGGGTCGTCCCCTCGTGCAGGTGCCAGACCGCGTGCGGACGTGCGCATCTCGGTCGTCCATGACGACGGGACGGGAGGCGGACACCGTTTCCGCCGCGGCTGCGTTCACGTTCACCGCGTACGAGGGAGGATAATAATCTTCAGGGGATTGGGAGCCGTGTATATCCTGTTTAAAAAAAAAACCCGTCATTCGTTGCAGCAGCTCTGAAATGAGCAGCGTTTGTGTTATTTTTTACAGATAGTTAAAAAATAAAGGTGCATCTTATTTTATTATTATTTTTTTTTAGTCACTGGTGAGAGTGCTCTATAAAATAAATCCACGTCCATTCTTTTGTAAAAGTGCAGAACTTATACCACCTACTCCTCTCCCCTCCTCCTGCCTCCTGCACCTCCTCCTGTCCTCCTCCTCCTCCTCCTTCCACCCAGAGTGATGTAGGAGTCTGCTCCACAGACAGACCAGGGCTGACCCGCACCACAGAGTCTGGGTTTGTCTGTCCTGGCCCCCCCGTTCCAGGCCCATGTCCTGGAGACTCAGTGCCCGCCTCACGGTTCTGTCCGTCCGTCTGTCCGTTATCTGCGCCCCCCCCCAGGCCGTCCCTCGCTCCTGTCCCTCCCCACTGACGCATCTTCATTTCGGCAAAAGGGCCTTTCTCCTCTCCGTTGCCATGGGAATCGACGTGCGGGGTGATGGAAGCATCCGGAACTCCTTCAGAGGACCAGCCTGTGCCCCCATCCCACTCCCCCAAACCAAGGAGCCATCCCAGAAACACAGCTCCCTAAAGAAGGGGGGGTCTCCATCCCCCCCCCCTTCCTCTGTCTTTCCTCACACAGCCAGACAAACACCAGAACAAGGCAAAACTTCAATGTTCACGCAACCTTTGTCCTGACTACGGCTAGAGTATTACAAATATGTATAAAATAAACAACTGAAAAAAACCCCCAGAAGAGTTGCAAAAAAAGAGTTGAAAAGAAATGAAAAACAAGTGAGAGGGCTGCAGCATGCGGTCCTTTCTGTCCGGTGTAGTCTGGCTGTGCTCAGAGAGGGAAGAGTCTCGAACCCTTAGCCAGCCGAGTCTGCAGGTTGGGGGAGGGGCTTGGAGCTTCGCTTCGCTCATCATCACAGGTGCGAGTATTCAGTTTGTTTTCCTGTTCAGTTTTTTGGTGTGCTTTAGAAGTTTTTTTTTTTTTTGTCTGTTTTTTTTTTCATACTGGACAACATCAACGGCGTGGGAAACACTCCGCCATATTTTAACCCTTTAAGTGCTGCACACAATACCACATTTACAAAGAGAACCACAGCAAAATAAACCAGGCGAAAGCCGTCAACTGGGTTCAACGAGCGACCCAACCCTCCTCGCCCGCTATCCCACCCCATCCAGCCCATAACTTTCAAAAAACCCGGGACCAAAAACCGACAGTCACGTTTCGCCAAATCAGGGGTAACAGTTAGGGGTTCTGGGTATTAAAATAAAGGATCATGGGAAAATACATGGAGGAGGGGGTGTCTTAAGTACATTTACAGTGCAAGCGAGACCTGGAGATTGGAATGGGAGGGGTGTTCTTTAACACAAAGTGGCAGGGACGCACATCGTAGGAACATTAATACCTCAAATATGACAACAGATACATTAGCAATGAAATCAATTAAACAAAAATGACAAGGAACACAATCGAAAAAAAAAACAAAATTCTTCAACGCTAGCATGTCCGCTCCTATGTATAAATATATAACCGCCTTCCTGTTTGCCTCTATATGTATTCTCTTCTTTTTTATTATTTATAATTTTTTTTTTTCCTTTGGCAGTGGGAAGGGCCGTAACAATCCTCAAATTTTTTTTTTTTAATCTTTAAAAAATTGCAATGCTAATTTTAAAAAAAAAAGAAAAAAAAAAGGACTTTAACCCTCTGCTCTGTCAAAATCCCCTCTCTCCGACCCCATTCCCGTCCCATCCCATTGTATCCCATCCTCTCCCATCCGGTCCCAGTGAGGCGTTCCCACTGTTTCCCACCAGTGCCGAGCCCTCGAAAGCCGTCTCCAGGAATGTGCGGTGGAAGAAGAGGCACTTGGGAAGGGGGGGATTTTCGGCATTGTGGCGATGTCTCCGGATCACCCCGGCTCCAGGGTGGCCTCTGCTTGTCTGCGCCACACCGGCGGATGCTGCTAAGCATCATGGGATCCTGAGCTGCAGTGGCGAAAGTGCTGTGTGGAGTGTGCAGTCAGTCAGGGAGGGGGTCTCTCCATTGCACCCCCCCCCCCTCCAGCCAGGAGACAGAGAAAACCGCCTTACGCCACTGAGCACCACAGTGCGAGGGAACCACAGTGGAAGTTCTGCCCCCTGCAGGGCTACACAGGAATTGCGGATTGGGCGGAACTGGAAGAGGCAGTGTGTGAATCAGGAATCAGCTTCCTGTTTGGACTCCCCTGGCCCACCCCAAAAACAGCCTGGGGCAATGAAGCCCCCCCCCCCTCCCTGCCAGTGTGGGAGGGGGGTCAACCATGTCTGCAGGGGCAGCTGCAAGGTTAGGAGAGCAGAGAGGGTGCGGTGGGGGCATGAGGCTGGCCTCTTCCCTATGGGCAGGGATAGAGGGAGGGGGAGGGAGGGAGGGAGCAGGAGTCCCACCCCTACCCTCTCCGTCTGTGGAGCACAGCGTGGGGGCGGTCTGAGAGGATTTCAGGAGGGGGCTCAGAGTCTCTGTCTGTGTGTCTGTCCATCCATGTCTTTGTCTGTTTGTCCCCCCTGTCCGTGTTGCTGTGCACCTCTGTAGAGCACAGGAGTGGATGGGGCTGGGGGGGGGTGGCGGGGGGGCAGCCGGACAGGTAAATATTAGGTGGCGGGGGAGGAGGGGGGGGGGGTATCTTTTGGGTGGTGTGTCTACTATCCTTCAGGTGCGCGGCCGTGAGCCGAACGGTCCGACGCGGGGCCGGGGGGTCAGGGGTCAGGGGTCGGGGGGTCAGGGGTTAATAGTTGACCTTGGTGACGGGTCTCTCCCGCCCGGCTCCCTCCGCCAGCTCCTTGGTGGAGCGCTTGCGGTTGCGCTTCAGCTTGGACAGGTCCTTGTCGAAGACCTCGCCCGAGCGCAGCGCCGACACCAGGTCGTCGAACTCGCCGCCCCCCTCCTCCGACACGCTCCCGCCGGCGCTCTTCTTCGCCCTCCTCTCCCTCTCCCGCTGCGCCTTCAGCTGCACAAACGGACAGACAGACAGACGGTCAGAACACCGGTGGCACTGCTGCAGTCAACACCAAATAAGGAGTGCTCAGGCCTTTGGCATCAAGAGGCGAGAGAGTGTGTGTGTGTGTGTGTGTGTGTGTGTGTGTGTGTGTTCATTACTTTTCATGGGAAATGCTGGTGATAAATGAACTGCTTATCAGCTACATCAGTACATCTACATGGTGTGCAGTGAATGAGTCTCAGTGCCTGGGGCCTCAGAGAATGCACACAATAGCCCACAGCTGGTATATGTTACTGGATGCATTGTAGGAGAGATGTGAAGGATTTCTCCTGTGTGTGTGTGTGTATGTATGTGTGTGTATGTGTGTGTGTGTGAGAGAGAGAGGGGTAAGGGTAGAGGTTCTTCTGGCTGGCTCGTCTCTTTCCCAGGCTTTAAGAGACAGATATCTGAGCCATGTTCCCAGGACTCCCCTGGGTCGTCCCATGACCCAAATTCTGCTACAGACTGAGGGGCTACCCAAACTCCACTCCCTGTTATAGCTACAGACTGAGGGGCTACCCAAACTCCACTCCCAGTTATAGCTACAGACTGATGGGCCACCCAAACTCCACTCCCTTTTATAGCTGCAGACTGAGGTCTTCTATCCTATACTTCTCTTCACAACCTCTCTCTCTCTTTCTCTCTCCCTCGCTCTCCCTCTTTCTCTCTGTAACTCAGAAATCACTCAGTTGGCATGAAAACTAGGTCAGAAAACCCACCTGTGGTGGTGTTATTATAGGAAACTGGCCTTTAATCTGCACTTAAACAATGTTATCTGCAGTTGTGCAACTAATTTGCCAAAGGCACTTAAACTGGCACGGAACTGGCAGGAGTACTGCTCGAGCACCGTATCCAAGTTTGAACACAGAAGCTTGCATTACACAATATCTAAATTTTCCTGCAGACAAAGCCCTCTGCAGTAAATCTCAATAAATGCATTGTTTTAAATGCCAAAATCACGACTTGCCTACCAACACTAACTTTAAACTATTTACAGAAACAGATTTCTTTTTTGCCTTTATTTCCAAATGGTAACAAAGACTTGCTTTGTTGAAAACCTGTTATTCTGTTATTCAGTGATTTAAAGTTATAACCGACTCCACCTGAAGCCTGCAGGGAGAAATGCTCATGAAACTGGCAGAAATATCTGTTTACTCTGCAGCTAGCACCTTCAGGAAACCAGGGCCCGTTTTCACGCACCTCAAAGTAAGAGCTGTTTGATTGAGGGTCAGTGTGGCCTTTCAGATTATAAAATATGGCACGTGATCAGAACGTGGACAGGGTAAGCCTGACCCTAAATCAGCACTCCTACTGTGAGACACTCTAGAAATATGGCCCTTAACCCGCAGAAGAGTAGGTTTTTTGGAATGTTTGTTCAGAATGAAAGTCAGTGTTCTAGGACTCCACTGCATTCAGTCCCCAGTGGCGATTGTGACATCATCAGCATTAGAATGTTCAGTTCTAAAAACATTCTAATCACAAATCTGCGATCTCACTCCTTAAAGGGTTAAAGGGTTAAAGGGCTAGAGCTTCTCTCATCTAGTTAAATTCTTATTTTGAGACTAAATGCAACGGAAGTCGGAAAAAGTCCCACTTTTGCAAGCTGCTCTGGAAATACTTTACCTGGCTGGCATTTAGCTGACACTCTTATGCAAGACTTGCACAACTGTCAGCATTTTTTTACACATCATCCATTCATAGTTTCATTAGAATATTTACTGAAGCAGTTCAGGTTGAGTACCATACTCCCGGGTACAGCAGCAGTGTCACACCTGGGAATCGAACCCGCAGCCTGCCAGCAAGCCCCCTATGCATTAGACTACGCTGCGTCTCCTTGGAAGGGAGTAAAAGAGGAGGAGAGAGGGAGCAGCGCTCACCATGGCCTCCATCTGTGCCCTCTTCTCCTCCTCCTCCTTGCGACGCTGCATGTTCTCCAGGTCCTGCCTGGCCTCTCCGAACGACTGCAGGAAGGTGTCGAAGATGCCGAAGAACTCGTCCGGCTGCATCCGGCCCTGCTCCTCCCCAAAGTGCTTCAGCGCCTTAGAGAACTGGGGGGGGGGGGGGGGGGAGAGAGAGGAGAGACAGAGAGGAGGGGGGAGAGACAGAGACAGAGATGGGGGGGGGAGAGAGGGAGAGACAGAGATGGGGGGGAGAGACGAGACAGAGACGGGGGGGGGAGACAGAGACAGAGACGGGGGGGAGAGACAGAGACAGAATTATTACTATTGTATTACACTTAATAATACTACCGTATTAAACTGTATTATTATTATTATTATTTGTATTATTGTAGTACATGTTGGCAATACATTTTTAAAAAATATGTTCTGGCAATAAAACATTTCAAATGTAGAACTGAGACAGAAACATTTTAACTGAGATACTGAGATGGAGAGAGAGACTGGGTTTCACAGCCTGCGGTACCATAAAAAAATCAGAACCATTTCTCACCACCCCCCCCCATCCCGGCCCACTGCCAAATCATACCCATAACATCAGCCATTGTGTCTCTCTCTTTTACCCATAAACCCCTGTTCTCAGATTTAATAACAGCCATTATTCAGCAGAGATACACGCACTCTCACATCCTCCTCCCCCTCCCCCCCCGCCTCGAGTGTGTGGGGCACGGCCCTGCCAAATTCTCACTGCACGTGTTGTGACTCTTCCCGCACCCCTGACAGCTGCCGGGCGTCCCGTGCCAGGACTCAGTGGTCCTGCCCTGCCCTGGGGTGCTGTAAAACTCCACCCGCTGTTTTTAAGAAGACAGAGCCTGTATTTTTACAGAGACCCCAAAACCTAAACTCCACCAGCGCCCCCCCCCCCACTTCCCCCCTTCAGGGCCCTCGGTGGCAGAGGACAGGAGTGGGTGCAGACATCGAACGTAAATACACTAAAATGTTTTCTGTTACAAAATAGAAAAAAACAGACTACATCTGAAATCCATGTAACTATAAACCACAGTCAAAATGGTGGAGGTGGAGTAGGCCCATATTATTAAAAGGTGAGCGACTTGTACTATCACTAATTAACTGAGTAAATGCGAATACGTACGCCAAATCTGTGTATTTGAAATCCTGCCCATCCCTGGCCAACGTCAGCGCATCGGACGGCCCAATGGACCTAACTCCCATCCACATCCCGGGTTTCCACCAGAAATACTGACACCCGATCTGACGCTTTTTCAAAGGGTCCTAATTCCCAAGCAGTCAGTGTGGGCGAGTGCTTCGTTGTGGGCTAACCACAATAACAACGGTCATAAGTTCTGCTCTTACACTTTCTAACATCTGAAATTACCCTGAGTGCGATTGCCAGCATTGTATCCATATACTTAAGCACGAACCGGGCCTTTCCTATTACATTAACATACTTATGAAGGGTTACATTCATCCATTACATCAGTAAACCCAAACACCCAACCCGCGCTTCAATGAATACCAAGCAGTCTGCACCATAGCTAAATGACTCTGCTGGAAAACATTTTTTAAAACCCTTTCCATTTCAAAGGGATTATCCAGTATATCACAACATTTACATTTATCCCCCCCCCCCCAAAAAAAAAAGAATTTGAAAAGAGAATTAAATAAGAAAGAAAAACAATTCTTTGCATCGTTCTCCCGTATGATTGGGTAATTGATGACAGCTGAACGTATGATGGTAATCCAGGCCTTGCCATCCGATCCGTGTGAAGTAACGTCTGTGTAGTCTGTGGCCTGACTTGTCGCCGCGGCGATGGTGGGGTACGGGTGTACGATCCGATCTGGGATTGTGCGGGCCCTGCAGAACACTGACACGTCCTCTCTCCATTCACGTCCTCTACCGCAGTCCCCAAACATCGCCAATCTGCGAGCGGTGATTACGTCACACGGCCACCCCGCCAACCGCGCCGCGCCAAATCTCCCCCAGCGCCGCGCCTGTCCATCCCGCCAAACTCGCGTGTTCAAGTAGCACGCACTCCGCTGGTCACCGTGGAGATGTAATTAGTCCTGACAATTAGTCACTGGGACATTCTGACATGTAGCAGAAAATGGTGGTGGGGGTAGGCGGGGGGGTGGGGGGGGGGGGGGGGGCGCAGGGGTGAAGGCCAGGACGTGAGGGGCGTCCCAAAAAACAGAACAGAGGTCCCATTATTCACAGACTGGAGGAAACGGCGGGAGAGGAACGGGGCGGCCAAGAGAACGGTCGGGGCGCAGGAGGACCCGTCATTCAATTTTGGGGAGGACGGCAGCGGGGGAAGTGGGGGGGGAGCGGGGGGGTGTGTGGGTGCAGAAGTGGGACCGCCCGCTGGAAAACAGGTAGGAAGAGTAACTCACGGTCTAAGACCCGCTGCCAGGAACGGCCTGGCGTGTGTCCCAGCCGCTGCGCCGCGGCTCCTGAGAGTTCTTCGGAGACGGAGACGCCGCAGATGAAACGGAAAGCGGATCCAGACCCCCCCCACCCCCCCCCACCACGTCTGTCTTCGCCGGCCGCTATGGTGGCTTTTCCGCCAGATTGTACAGCAGCTGCGGCCAGCCTCAACTCCGCGTGTTTCCACCCCTCTGCACCAGCGGCGTGCCAGCCCCCCTCCCCCCCGCCCACCGTGCGCCAGCTTCCTGCCCCAGTGCTGTGCCAGCCCTACCCACCCCCCCCCCCCCATCCCACCCCCCCACCCCCCCCGCACCAGCTTCCTGTGCCTGGAAGCAGCGCCGCTCTCCGACCCACTAACCCACAATGCCCCCTGTCAACACTGCACATGCACAGCCAGACTGGTTCAGACCCTGAAAACACACAGTAAAATGACTAGTGCTAATTCAGCTCTAATAGAGTACGTACACAGTAAAATATCCAGTGCTACTTCAACTGTAACAGGAGTGCATATGAGTCCAGGAGGGACCACATGTACTCTGTAAGAGTTGATTTAACACTGGACATTTTACTGTGCAGGGAGCGGGTGGGCCAGGATATTCAGGTAAACTTGAGGGATATCTTCCCCGTGCACCTCCTCCGAACTTCCTGCCACTTCGGGACAGGGGGAAGACTGTCGTAACTCACCCCTGTGTCCTGGGGCGAGGGGTGCGAGGGTATTTTTAGCACCGGCTAAAAGCTGACTCTGCTGCTCCGCTCTTTACTTTGTGCCACACTCAGGAGACGTAAAAACAAAATAGCAAATCAGAGCCTGACAGGACCCGCACGGGGCCGGCCCACAAAAACATGGCCGACCTCTTTGAACTCTGGGATAGCGGAGGACCCCTGGTGTCTGTTTCACGAACATTTCCCCCATGGGAGGGGGGCGGCAGTTTAATACAGCGGACACATGACGTCTTAGCAAAGCCGAGCGGTCTGTCAGAACCTCCACCGAGGGGGGGGGGGCTGATTCATCCAGAGCCCTGAGCTCTGTCCTCCCCAGCTAAACCACAATATTTATGCTGAACCCAGAGCTCAACGATGCGTCCGAGAGCGTCAGAGCAGACGGCCGCCCACCAGGGGGATTCTGGGTAAGGCAGGACAGAGGCGCTTTTGTTTGGGCGGCGGCGGCGGGGCACGCGCGCCCGGCGTTCGGGACGGCCGCGGTTTGTCCCGTGACGTCCGAGCGGTCTCTACCCGCTCCCCCCCCCCCCCCACGCTCCTTTGGGTAAATAATTGAGGAGCAGACGCAAACACGGCGAGCCGTTGTGATGGCGACCAGGCCCGGCCCCCCGGTGCTGGCGGAAGCTCGTCGCCGTCTCTCCGCGCCAACGCTGACTCCCACTGATCCCCGGGACATTCCGCTCACACTTTCCACAGCCGCGCGGATGAGGAGGAGGAGGAGGAGGAGGAGGAGGAGAGGACGACGGCTAACTGCAGCAGCAGCTCAAGAAACACAAACTCGCAAGCATGCACGCACACGCTCACACATGCAAGTGCTTACAGACACATGCAACGCATTCAAATATACACATATACATGCACGCATGCACGTACATGTGCAAGTATGCACACACACACACACACACACACACACAGCATACACAAACACACACACACACATGCACACACACACACAGCACACACACACACACACACACACACACACAGCCAAATACACAAACACACACACACACACACACACACACACACAGCCAAATACACACAGACACACACACACACACACAGCCAATCACACATCACCTTCTCATCCTTCCCCAGGACATCAAAATGGCTTCCTTCTATGTGTCTGAGACAGAGCATGCTGAGGGGGAAGAGCTGGGCCACATTTCAAAAGAAATAAATCTGGCAAACACAAAAAAGAAAAGAAAAGAAAAGAGCAGGGAAAAGGAGAAGCCCACCGAAGCACCCGGGCTTCCCCGGGATGGATAAGTCATCACGCGAAGCACTGGCACACAAAGCCCGCTCTCTTTCTCCCGGTCTCTCCATCTCTCCCCCTCCTCTCCCTCGTTCCCTCGCTCCCTCCTCAGTGGCTGGGCCCCATACTAGCCTGGCGGGACGCCTTCAAAGGCTCTGACACGGAGGCCCGGGGGGGGGGGGGGGCTCCCGAATCCTCCGCTCGCCCCTGCCCAAAAAACGTCGCCCCCGCTCTGGCCTGTGCTGCCGCGCCCATCCCGTCCTGGGACCCGTCATCCCGTCAAAAAGCCGCCGCCCACCACACGCCTCACCTTCCACAGCCAGCCTCACGCGCTGCGTGTGTGTGTGTGTGTGTGTGTGTGTGTGTGTGTGTGTGTGTGTGTGTGTGTGTGTGTGTGTGTGTGTGTGTGTGTGTGTGTGTGTGTGTGCGTGTGCGTGTTCGCGTGTGTGTGTGTGTGTGTGTGCGTGTGCGTGTGCGTGTGCGCGTGCGTGTGTGTGTGAGTGTCTGTGTGAGTGTGTGTCTGTGTGTGTCTGTGTGTGTGTGTGTGTGTGTGTGTGTGTGTGTGTGTCTGTTTTTTTTGCTGCTAGTTTTATCTTCCATGATGAACGTCCGAGCTTTGAGCTCGTAATTAATGAGCAAGTCAGTCTAAATAAGGTTTGCCATTATCATATTCTATACTGTTGTCTGCACTGGGGAACTATGATCAGAACACATGGTCTAAATCAATACATCACCTGTTGTCATCATTTAAATGTTCTCATGATCTCCCTCAGGCCTCTTGGGAGATCAGCTGCAACAGAAGAAAGTCTAACTACAGCGGGGATTTCAGACTCCAGTCCTGGAGTGCCACAGTGTCTGCAAGCCTCTTTTGTGGTTTTCCCTTCAATCAGCAACAAATTTTGACCTTGGAACTTCATTCTGTGGACTCTTTAGCCAATCAGCGACTTGGAAGAAAGCAAGTTTGCGCCAAAACACAACGGAAACCAGCATAAAACGGAGCCCTCCAGCATTTCAGCTTGAGCTCCCTGCCCTAGAGGGTTTTGACCCGGTGTCCACGTGCCACACACTGAGAGTGCGTTAACCCTTTGAAGAGCAGGTTTTTTTGGAATGTTTTTCCAGTGTTCTAGAGTGTTCCAGTGTTCAGTCACCAGCAGCGATTGTTGCATCATCATTAGAATGTTCAGTTTAGAACATTCTAATGACGTATTGTGACCTCACACCTATAAAAAGGGTTAAGCACCGAGCGCACGCTCGTAGCCTCACCTTCTCCTTGGCCTCGTTGAGCTGCTCCTCCAGCTCGGAGAAGCTGAAGCTGGCCACGGTGATGAAGTCGCCGACCACCGGGGCGAACTTGTCCCCGCGTTCCCGCGCGCCCCTCTGCTGATACTGCAGCTCCTGCGGAGAGACACAGGAAGTGACATCACCACCAACGCCCGGAGAAGCTCATCCCAAAAGAACCATGGTGGGGAGGGGGGGGGGTTCTTACACACCATCCATTTATAACCGCTGAAGTGATTCAGGATAAGTACCTAGTACGGCAGTGTCCTACCTGGGAATCGAGTCACCGTCCCTGTTCCCTAACCGCTATGCTGAAGCGACACCCCTAAATCAACCCCACCCTCATCACCGCCACCACCCTGCCCCCTCCTTCCACCCCCCTCCACCCCCCCACCGCCCCCCAGACGTGCTGACAGCCCAGGCTTATTCCCAGACCTCCCTTACGAGGGCTGGCTTCACATGCTATGGTTTGGAAGACACTGGCGGCTCTAATTGGTCGAGGAGCGCACACATCTATGGTTTGGAACCCTGGGGTAAAAAAAAAAAAGGAACCGGGTTCCGCAGACTTGGGCTCGGGGAAGAGGGGGGGGGCGTCAGATCGCAAGTCAAGCTCTGCTTTCTAGTCGGGGTGGGGGGTGGGTGGGGGGAGGGGGGGGATTTTTGGCTCCCTTCGCTGATGTTTTTCAGAGCGATTAGCCAGTGGGAGGATGTCATCTGGGGTGTGTCGCATTCGCTCTACCCCCTCCTCTCAATTCCCCAACCCCTCCACCCCACCCCCTCCCGCACCCTCGCTTTCCCAGAGCGTAATTAAAGGCCTGAAGAGACCCAGCCACTCAGACTCGAACTCGAACTGCCACACACACACACACACACACACACACACACACACACACACACACACACACACACACACACACACACACACACACACACACACACACACACACACACACACACACATGCACACACACTCATACACACACACACACACACACACACACACACACACACACACACGGCGCCGAAACACAGGCCCTTTTCTATCCACATATTTGTCTGAAAAACAGAGGGAGGGAGGCGGGGGGAGAGAGAGAAGGGGAGACAGAGAGAGAAAGAGAGAGAGCGAGAGAGGACCTCAAAGTGACAAGCTGTCTTTTGCCTTCCCACTTTTTACTACTGACTTGACAATAATTTATTTATCCTTAATTCAATAATCAATTCCTGGCCTACCAAAATAGCATACCAAAAATGAAGTCATGCCTTTCGTTGTGCTGGGATTCTTATTGCTAAAAGTGCTTCAGTTGCTCTTCTCTCTAAACAATTATCTCCTGGCCTGACAGCAGAAAGGCAAACTCATTCTCCTGTGTGTAAACGCTTGCTCTGTGGTGCATCTCTGAAGGTGTGTCGAGCTCGCAGGCCTGCTGGTTATAACGAGTGCAGTGTGTGCATGAGTGTGTGAGTGCGTGTCTGTGTGTGGTGCGTGTGTGCTTGTGTGTGTGGTGTGTAAGAATGTGAGTGTGAGTGTGTGTGCATGTGTGTGTGTGCATGCATGCATGTGTGTGTGTGTGCATGTTTGTGCATGAGTGTGTGAGTGCATGTCTGTGTGTGTGTGTGTGTGTGCATGTGTGTGCATGAGTGTGTGAGTGCGTGTGCATGTGTGTGCATGAGTGTGTGAGTGCATGTCTGTGTGTGTGTGTGTGTGCGTGTGTGTACATGCACATGTTAGCGAGGCTGCTCCTCGACACCCTCCTGGTCATGATGACATCACCAAGAGTAACTGATAGAGACAGCCTGGGCACTGGGCCATACCACTCTGCGTGAAGTGGGGGGGGGGGTGTTGGAGGAGCTCATTCTCAGTCTCCTGACTCTTATGTCTCACTTATCCTCCTTGCCAACTGGCCTTGAGTCACAGACAGCTTCTTCATTCACTGGAAGGAGGGCTGCTTGCCCGAACTTCAAGAACGGTGCCAGAGCTGAGGGTGGCCGGGGGGCACCAGCAGCACTGCCGATTGGCTGAAATAGAATCTAGGCCTCAGATGGAGCGTGCTGACTGGTTAAATTTCTTTTGAGAGGGCGGAGCTACCTGGCCAGAAAGATTCTGCTCAACTCCTCACAATTTTGATTGGTCAGTGGGGCATTGACCTGTGCAGGTGATTGGTTGGGAGGAGAGTGCACTGTGCAGTCGATTGGTTAGAAGGCAGATAATCCGTCACTCACCTCCTCTAAAGCCTTCAGTCCACTCTTGAGGCTGAAGACCTCCTTCTCCAGCTCAGCAAGACTGGAAGAGACAGAAACACAGCGGACTAAACAAACAGATGATCCACCAGGTTAGTGACGTGAGTGGGTCACATCTAAAGAACTTCGGGCAGCTCCAAAATGCCCCTGTAGGGCGGCAGTGTTCAGTCAGGTGAGATTAATAAAACTTCAGCCAGGTGGCCTCCTCATTCAGGTGAAACACCTGAAGGACAGGTAGGGACAGGTAGCCCGTCTGTCACTCACTTGACTTTGGCTGCCTCAGGTACGCTGTGCAGCTCTTCCTGGATGCGCAGGATGTCAGGGTAGTTCTTCTCAAAGATCATGATCAGGTAGTGCAGCATGGTGATGTTCCTGTAGGGTACACACACACACACACACACACAGGTCCACACCAAACACATACATTAATGTTCAGCACATTTTTGCATTTCCTGAAGATAAAAACATGACAGGTGCCCCTCCACGCCCTCCCCTTCCCCAGTGCCCTTTGACCCCCTGCTGCGGTGACCTCTGACCTGTCTATGCTGGACTTGGTGTCTGCGATCTTGTTGAGGCTGGACACCTTGAAGCCGTAGGCGTTTCCCCTCTGACCCTTGTTCATGAAGTTCCCGAAGGCCAGGACCACCTCCAGCGTTTTGGTCAGCCGCTTGCTCCTCATCACCTCCCGCGAGGCACACAGGATGGCTGAGAGAGGGAGGGAGAGAGAGAGGGGGAGTGAGGGAGAGAGGGAGAGGGAGTGAGGGAGGGAGAGAGGGAGTGAGGGAGGGAGAGAGGGAGGGAGAGAGAGAGGGGGAGTGAGAAAGAGAGAGAGGGAGGGAGGGAGAGAGAGGGAGAGGGAGTGAGAGAGAGGGGGGTAGAGGGAGGGAGAAGGAGAGAAAGAGGGATGGAGAGAGAGATAGAGTGAGGGAGAGAGGGAGAGGGAGTGAGGGAGGGAGACAGGGAGGGAGAGGGAGGGAGAGAGAGAGAGAGAGAGGGAGAGGGAGTGAGAGAGAGGGGGTAGAGGGAGGGAGAAGGAGAGAAGGAGAGAGGGAGGGATGGAGAGAGAGATAGAGTGAGGGAGAGAGGGAGAGGGGGTAGAGGTAGGGTGGAAGGAGGGTGAGGGAGAATGAGAGAAGAAATGGGAGGGAGAGAGGGCAAAAGAAGGAGAGCAAGAAGAATGGAGAGAGATACAAGGAGAAGATGGAAAAAAGGAGGGAAAAAGAGAGAGGTAGAAGGAGAGATGGAGGGCATATGGAGGGAGAGGGACAAGGAACAAAGGGATATGAAAAAGGAGAGCAAGAGAGGGCAGAAAGGGGGAAAGGGAGAGGGAAATGGGGAGGCAGAAAGAGCAAGAGAAGGGGAGAGAGAGAAACAGTGATTTAAAAAAAAATGAAAGACACTCTACTGGCCAGCACGTGGACCTTAGCCTTCCCCACCCACAGCTGTAGAGTCTCTCTGCAGTCACAGGGCTGAGCTGAGTCTTAGTGTACGACCCAGCACATGTACAGCAGCCCTGTTACACAGACTAACCCTCCACAGTGACTGACACAGAGCCAGGCTGTCCCGCCTCCCGCCCGGGCTCCCAAAAACCAGACCGTTACCCTTAACCGCGCCCCGTTCCTCCACAAGGGGAATAACCGCGGTGGGCTCGCAGAACCGTGACGGATACTCCCTAACGAGGGGCCGGGACGTGGAGAAAAACACCGTCCCACCACGCAGTGACGTGCGCGTCTTCTCTTCCAAAATGGGGGACGGCGGTGGTGGGGGGGGGGGGGGGAGGTTACGAGAGCAGAGGGAGGACAAAGAAGGAGGCGATTTTTGGCGAGGAAATTCCGAGGGAACCGGACCTGACCCGGAATTCACTCCGCCCGGGCTGCGGTAATCCAGGGGCCCGCATTTTTGGGGCTGGAGGTGAGGGGGGGGGGAGGGGGTCTAAGATCCTGTAATGACTG
>NC_057933.1:5363329-5368329 GCF_018555375.3 Anguilla rostrata | reverse complement strand
ATCCTGCGGGACGGAGGAGCAGAGGGGGGGAAGGGATTCCCTTTAACTCACTTTCGTTTTATTTCGTACTGAACTTTTTACAGGAGACGCCGTCACACCCACGCTTTACAGGAACCAAGAAAACTGTAAAAAAAAAAACAGTGCCTGAACTATTCCCCCCCCCCCCCCTTCAAAAACACCAGCAACTGAGGTGAAGGCAGGATTTTCCCAGTGGGAAGTGAGGGTTTTCCAAAATGGGAAAAAAAAAAAACAAAACACTTAGTGGCGAGAAAAAACTCCCCAGTGGGAAGAAATCCCGGGAGGCTATAGTGGGGGAGCCCATCCTCCAGGGGTCAACCCAGTGTCAGTAGCTGAGGTTAGGCTAAACGGTAAAAAGCGAGAAAATGAGGAATCTTGCAGATGACAATGAGGAGGATGTGTAAGAAGAGGTAGGAGGTTAAAGAGGGGGAAAAGCCTTGATGGAGGAGGTAGAAAGAGTAACCCATGTGTTCGAGAAGTTCAACAAAAAATAAAAACCTTTCCCACTCCACTACTTTCATCAGCTAATAGGCCACTGCAGACTCCTGTCATTTCACGATAATCATATCAAACATGCAGAGATCCCCTTCATTATAAAGCAGAGGGGGGGGGGGGGGGGCTATTTCAAAGCTCAAAGCAAGACCAAGCATATTGAATTACACAAAAGACAGTAATAATGCCCTCCGAGCATCGCAGAGACCAAAGCAACTGCTGGGAAAGAAATATTAATATGTCATGAAGTAGAAAAAAAGACCCTTTCAAATATCAAGTGCTGTACAAGGAACTGTCTCAGGTGGGAAGGGGGGCAGTGAATGGTGGAGAGGTGTTTGTAAAACACCCTTTCACCCAAGAGCACACCCCCCAGAACTAAGCCGAATAAAATGTACCCCCCTAACACAAGAGGGCAACGTTGACGGTATGTTTGTCTCCTCCTTAGTATTAATCAGACGGATCAAGAGAAAATCTCAAAGAAAAACAGAACCACTTATTTGTACAGCCAGAGTTCACTGTTGTTATTTCACTGACCCTTCAATCCGACTACGAACTCCTCATTATTTAAAAAAGGCTGACTAATGTACACAATACTTCCTTACTGTGTTATGCACTGGCTTCCCCTTGTTTAGAGTCAGTGTAATAAAGAGACAACACAAGGGATTTGTCCCCAGGCACTGTCTGACTGTGTATTCAGCAACTGATCTGGGGTCAGCTAAGCCCAGATAATCCTTTACTCTCTTTGATCTAAGGGAAGTTTAAAGTGATCCAGGGTCAGAGCTCAAAGAACAGTACATTCGGTCTCTGCCAAGTTCCGTCTGCTGGGAACGTCCTATTGGCTGAAAACACGGCCCTCGGGAGAAGGCCCTCTCCCATTGGCCGACAGCCAGGCGCTTCCTGTCACCTGCTCATCTCGAACAGGAAGCGGTCGGCCCTCGCCATGCGCTCCAGCTCGTGCTTGTGCTCCTCCAGCAGGTCGATGTCGCTCTTCTCCGGGACGAATTTCAGCAGCTGAGAACCCATAAAAGGGCAATGGTTACCCCTCTCTCATAGCCCAAATCAAAATCAGGTCACTGACAGGTCACAGCACAGATATACTCATCATACCCAAAATCAGACACGTTACAGCACAGTTATACTCTTTCATTATCCAGCTCAAACTTAGGTTATAACAATGTTATACTCCTATATCACCCTGATCAGAGGCAGGTTATAGCACAGTTATACCCCTTCATTATCCAGATCAAAGGGAGGTTATAGCACAGTTATAATCCTTCATCATCCATAGTAAAGGGAGGTTATAACACAGTTATAATCCTTCATTATCAAGATGAAAGGGAGGTTATAGCAGAGTTATAATCCTTCATCATCCATAGTAAAGGGAGGTTATAACACAGTTATAATCCTTCATTATCAAGATGAAAGGGAGGTTATAGCAGAGTTATACTCCATCATCCATAGCAAAGGGAGGCCATAACACAGTTATACCCCTTCATTATCCAGATCAAAGGGGGATTATGAAACAGTTAATTCTCTTTCATCGCCCGGCTGAGAGACAGTACCTGCTCCAGCATGTCCTTGGCCAGCTCCTCTCTCTCATCCATTTCCAGGATGGCCCGTTTGATCTCCTCGTTGCTCATTTTCAACCTGCAAAGGAACAAAGAAAACAAAGAAAAACACCGAAATGCATCAGACTAAAGGATGACTCAACCAGCTTCGCTGCTAGCAGCTCAGAGCGTGACTTACTGTGAGGTTACAATTACAATTACAAGTAGTCCTTTGGATATGACCCTGTATATCCAGGCCGTGTAATGTTTGAGGTACTAAATTCATGTTCCCTTGGCAAGATATTTTTGAGCAGGAATTTGATGGCTGATGACTGCAGAAAAGTCCATCCCCATGGACAAACAGAAACAAAAACAGCAACACGAGCAGGCACGTCCTTGCAAACACGCACATACACACGCACACGCACGTGCACGCACCCACAGACACGCGCACACACACACACACACACACACAGGGTCACTGTACTGATGGTGTAGTTCAGGAGCACAGACACCCCTCATTATGATCAATGCTCCCTGGGCGCCATGGCGATCAATGAGGCTGTGACTGCATCGCATGGCCCCATCGACCCGACCCCAACCTCAATACGGTCTCAGTCACGCCCCCGGGTCACCCCCCATCGACCGGGACCGTGATTACCGCCGTACTTCCTGCCCCGTCCCATCCCGGCCCTAAAATCACTCGCACCCGCTGTTCGGTACTCGATTGATTTCGATCCCCGGCTGATAAACGCGTACGGACGCCGTGCTTCTCTGCTTCACCATCACAATCTCCCCCCCCCCTCCCCAGCTCTCCAATAGCAACTGATGAAAATAAACTACCCAGAATGAATAGAAATACAAATAAGCAAAACATCTCATTTGTAAGCTGTCTCGGGTTTAAGAGAAACAAATTCATTCACAAAAATGAAGTTCGATCTGCGTGTGAAAGACCCGTCAAGCAATCGATTACAATGTTTTTTTTTTTTTGTTGCACTGCATTGTAAAATGTAATATTTTATCATTTTCATGTAAGCATTTAAATGACCGAGAGCACAAATTTAATTTGCAGGGATAAACTGAGGAGTCAGAGCATACGGAACACAAGAGGTGATGCAGCCAATCAGATGCCGAGGATGATTCGGGACCACACCCATTTTCCGTCGTGGTCTGAAGACGCATCTCCTCAGACAGTACCTGGACTAACTATCACTACTCTGCAGGACACTCCCAATTTAGGATCGCTCCTAATGACGGTTGACACTCACCTAATACATAATATAATGTAAATGCAGCTCATTAAAAAGAAAAATCACTGACTTCTGTACTACTCTACAGCAGTTCTGGTATAGCCAGTGTTCTTCTGACCTATGACCCTCACAGTACAGGCAGGGTACTCGAACCCGCGTTTCACACTGACGCGACACGCTGAGTGCGCGCTGAGTTTCGGGGGGGCGCGGCGCGGCGCGGGGTACTCACTTGGAGAGGAGGATGACGCAGTTCTGCGCTCGGCGGCCGTCGATGACCGACAGCTCCTTCACCTTGCGAGTGCTCAGGTAGAGGTCGTCCATGGAGCCCGACTCTTTCTGCAGGGGGGGAGGAGGAGGAGGAGACAGAAACCCCCGCCGTCAGAACCGGAGCCGGGGTCCACCGGGCCCCCACCGCGACGCCGGCCCGGCTATCGCCCGGCAACAAGGGTCCCAACATTCCACCCGCGAAGAGGAGAATGCAACAGCTGCCGCATGCGTGTCTAACAGCCACTCGCATATGCATTCTGTGATTCAGCTGTTGGCTGAAAAAACTGTCCGGGACAAATCGAGCAATGGAAGAAGACAAGTTCCTGCAACAGTGGCTCTAATTAAACTCAAACTCAGGCTCAAACTGGAACGGTGCAAGAATGAACACTTCAGCATTAAAAAAAAAAAGTTGGGCTTCTACGGAAACTGTTAAAAGTACTTTACTGACTGCACATATTTCAGGCTGTGTAGCTCAAAATTGTGTGAATATTATTTATTATTATTACGTAGAACAATTTCTTCCACGCTGTCACTCTGTTTACCCAGGACTGTGGGACCATGTTCCGTACAGGAACAGGATCAGTGGACCCGTCCCACTCACTGGGGTGCGCACTGTGCCTGGCAGTGGCCGAAAAGGTTGCCTGAAAATCCAGGACATCTCAGCCAAACTAATGAACTTAATTCTAATCTAAACCACAGGGGGGGGAATTCATACTACTGCTACACAGCGTAATCTTCCACATTACGGGGGAGTGCCCTTATTTTTCGGGATGTGTGTTTGAAGGCAGGTTCAGCGCACCGCCTGCAGAACCACAGGTAAGAGTACGCAGGTAAGGCAGGTAAGGCAGGTAACCCAGGTAACCCAGGTAACCCAGGTAAAGCAGGAATGCAGCACTCACCTGTCTGAAGGATTGGTTAGTGAGCACCTCCTGCACAGCCAGCCGAACAGCACAGAGAAAACAAAGACATTGAAAGACATGCAGAGATTAATGACTCAGGAAGCAACGGCTTTCAACACAGGGCTTTAAGTACAACTACACGGGAAGGGCTGGCGTTCCCCGTACTCTTCACCGGCTCATCATCATCATCACTGCCATCATCACTGTCGTCATCATCATCATTATCATCACTATCATCTTCACTGTCGTCATCAATATCACCGTCGCCATCTTCATCATCATCACTATCATTATCATCATCCTCAACATCATCCTCGCCTACATAAATATTAGCCGCCTGGATTCAATCAGTATTTGACAGTCCTTGACTTTGATCTACCAATAAGTGTAATTTTGGCACGATGATTGACGATCTTGCCAAACTGTATCTGTGGAGAATAAAAGTAACGCTTTCATTGAATTGTGTGTCAAAATTAAATGTCAGATCTTGATTAAATCAAGGCTGTCAACTTTCACCGAAGCTGATG
>NC_057933.1:5320829-5358329 GCF_018555375.3 Anguilla rostrata | reverse complement strand
AATGATTCATACCCTCGCTCCCGATTTAGTATCACGCGCTCCGAGTTATGATCAGACATACGGAGAGCATCTTGCGCGGGTGAGTTAGCGGGAGCTCCTCCTCACACACAGCCGCTGGGCTGACGCCGTCAGAGGCGGCTCCTTTGATCATCGCTGCTGCTGTTTTTTTTTTTTCATACGTATTCACCTCACAGAGCGCTGCAGATGCGGGTTCGCTCGCGCGGCTACAGTTTAAACCTCCCAGACGCGCGACTCACTTATCATACCAACTAGCTAACGCGGTTTCAACCGCCTCCTTTTTTTTAAAAGCACGAGCCCTGCTGGAGACGCACATTCCCCACAGCGCTCCCGCTGGCTTCTGTAGTTTTATAGTGTCTCGGTAGCCAGCGCTAGCTTTTCTATTTTTAAGCGTTTTTTTCCTGTTCAAACCTGGAAGATGGGAACATCCCAGCGCTACCCTTTGATGACAGGGTTGCCTTTGATCAGCGCGTATCCACCTCATTAGCTGATACTTCACTCTCCGTTACTCAACGGAGTTTTGAGGATTGGCTTCCAAAGCTATTAATCATGTTCATCGCCAGCAGCCAGATCAGAGATCCAATTCTACTGTGTCTCTCGCTTTCCTGAGGTTTCTTACCATATGCATAACCTCTCAAAATAAAACAGGCAATTTAAAATATATATAAGAGGAAGATAAAATATGTGGCTTTTTAAAATATACTTTGTGAAGAAATATAATCTGAGCTAGTGTGGGGAGAATGCGGCATGAACTATATAAACCACATAAAGGTGGATTTATAGGGTACATTCCCTGACGAAATAACTAATCAGAAGACTTGGCTTTCTGTTGCAGAGATGTAGCAGGTAGGGGACCTGTAAAGGGGATGATGAATGAACAGAGGTAACAGCTTCTGTGTGTCAGGGGGAGATGGTACAGGAGTGTGTATGGGGGGAGGGGGTGTGGTCAGGAGGAGGAGGGGGCGGGGGCACGGTGTGCTCACATGCGGATGATGCTCTTGACGCTGAAGTTGTCCAGGGGGGCCACGTCGGGGTCGTCGCCCTTCTCGTCCTGCAGCACGATCTGCTGGAGGATCCGGTCGAGGAGCTGCCACTGCTGCAGGCTCCCCGCCCCGCGCTTGTCTGAGGAGAGCCGCAGTGCCACACGTTAGCCTGTCACACGTTAGCCTGTCTCTAATTTACCATGGGACACCCTTTCAGAGGGATTTCCAAAAGGGTGTGCAGACACGTCATCAAAATTATTATTAAAAAACCTTCCTTTTTTGATCCAGAGAGAGAGAAAACCATTACTCATACCCAAGGCTCAAACTAGCGATGGAATACTGAAGCGTCACAAACCCTATAAAGGGGGAGTGGCTACAATGAGCTGTCAATCACTAGTCCAGGTGAATTAACACATGACAGCTGCAAAGGATAGCTCCGCTCCATGTTCGTGTTTCATGAATCCTCCCTTCTCCCATCGCCGGTTCAAACCTTTCTTCCTCCGTTTCCACTCGACAGCGACGCACTTCAAAAGCCTCAAGCGGAGGGGTTCAAACGGGCTATCTGACCTTGGGATCTCCAAGGTCATTTAACTGACAAAGGCTGTCATTCAGGGAAAAAATAAATAATTCATTCCGAGTTTTTCTTTTTCTTTTTTTTGACATTTCTTTTTAATCTCAGATAAGGGAGCCGGCGGCCGGCCGCTCGGGGAAGCACGGACACCTCTGTTCTTTCACGCGGGGCGCTCGGAGAACATTCCAGCGCCCGACTTTAAACCGACCTTCACGCTGTAAAATAAACCACATCTGACAGCCGCTAAATGGCTAAATGGCTCCTGATTGATGAATTTGGGAAAAGGGGGGGGGGGGGCGGGGAGTGGATGAAGGAGAGCAGAGGTGTGATGGGGGGGGGGCAGACAGAGAAGTCTGGAGGCAGTGAGTGAGGATGGAGTTCAAACAGGAGCAGCAGCATTGCAGGTTGGGGTAGAGTTACAGGGACTGGTTTGGGTGATGAGACAAAGTCAGATTGTGCAGAGAAGACACGCAGGGCTGCAGGGTACAGATAAAGGCTGTGGTTCAGGGGAGAGCAGGCACTGCTGGGATCATGGAAGAAACAGGCACACAGTAAAATGTCCAGTGTTCAACTCTAACAGAGTTTATATGAGTCCACTCTGGCCATAGTGGACTCATGTATATGTTGAAAGAGTTAAATTAACACTCTGTAGAGTTACATAACAGAAAAGGTTGGGTACGGGTAATAGAACAGGGTGGGTTGGGGTTATAGAACAGGGTGGGTAAGGGTAATAGAACAGGGTGGGTAGAGGTTATAGAATATGGTGGGACAGGGTGGGTAGGTGTAATCTAATGGGAGAAAACAGGTGGCTGTGTTATTGCAGTGGTGCACTCACAGGGCATTTGCAGACAGTGCTGCAGGATGGACAGCAGGTAGGGGTAAGCGCAGTGGGTCATGTATGATCAGCTCAAGCATTGGCCTCACAGGCATTTGCGGGTCCACGTGACACTGAGGACGAACAGGCAGGTAGGGAAGAATGCAAACTGGTCTCACACACACATGCTGCACTGGACACGTAGAAACTCTGTTTCGGATCAGCAATTTGGCCTGGGCGTTACTCCAGATGCACTAGGCAGGGTGAGGACCTCGCATACTGCACCACCAGCTGGTGATACCTCACAGTACTGCACTAGGGCGGTGATACCTCACAGTACTGCACTAGGGTGGTGATACCTCACAGTACTGCACTAGGGTGGTGATACCTCACAGTACTGCACTAGGGTGGTGATACCTCACAGTGCTGCACTAGGGTGGTGATACCTCACAGTACTGCACTAGGGTGGTGATACCTCACAGTACTGCACTAGGGCAGTGGTACCTCAGGGTGTGTCGCGTAGATATCCACTCACTCAGTGTAAGGAGGCAGCAGGACGGGAGGCCCACTCACCATGTCGAAGCGTTTGGCCAGCTCCGAGTCATCCTCGTTCCGCACCATCTCAAAGAAGTCCAAGTGTCTGTGGGGACAATGTAGTTGATGGTCACCATGGATACTGCACACGCTCTACCTTCGAGACCCCATGATCTTACCCTGAGAAGGGCTGGTGTTGGTACTGGCCTTTGTTTCATACCTGCACCTGATTCAAATAATCAGCTATCCAAAACTTTTATTAGCAGACCATAACCAGTCAATTAGTTACAGGTAAGTCAGGTGTTTTTAGCACTAGAACAAAAACCTGTGACCACACCAGCCCTTCTCGAATATAAATGGGGTGCCCTGTTACAGTTGCTGAAAGCCCAGTAGAACTTCCATTCACCTGCATTTAAGGAGACCCCCCAGAATCACCCATGCAGACGGACACCCTAATGTGGGTGTCTAAGATCTAAATTTTAACCTTCTTGCAAAGCCCCCAGGTTACTCGCAAGAACGGTACTATATAAGAGCCTGTTGTACTGCATTTTATTGGACTGTCTCACCTGTCCAGAGAGGTGTCTCACCTGTCCAGAGTGGCATTCTCGTGTCCCCTCAGCTTGTCAATCACGGGCTGGATTCCGAGCATCAGGAACTCGTACCTGAGGTGGAGCCGGAACTCCAGGTTGTCCTGTGGACGGGAGCAGGGGCGTGATGTCACAGGCGCACGAGAGGCCGCACAAGCGCTACTACCGTACACCGCCAAGCAGGAAAAATGAAAGAAGTGCAGCTTTCTCACAAACTGATGGTCAGGAGTGGCCAACCCTAGTCCTGGAGAGCCACAGGATCTGTTGGTTTTTTGTTGTAACACCTTCATTAGTTAATTAAATTACACACTTATCTCCCCTCAACTGTTTTCTTTGGGCTAAATTGTTTGCTGCTCTGGAGAGCATGGTCAGTGTACAGTAGTCAGTAGTCAGTGGGCTCCGGTCAGTGTACGGTGGTCAGTAGTTAATGGTCAGTAGGCAGGCTCACCTCCCCGGCGCCTGCATTGAGCACAGCGTTGATGAAGGACATGATCGCCGTCTTCAGGTTGACCTCGTCTCTGTAGCGTCCCGTGCCCCTGTCCAGCTCGTTCAGCAACGTCTTGGGGGGGGCGGGGTGTCGGGGAGCACACATTAAAATCAGGTACGGTCCAGGACATTGGGATTTGAACCAATACCAAGGGACCGTTGGTTCACATTCCAAATGAGTTAATGCCCATGTATGTAGCTTTTAAATGTGTACACCAGTAAATCAACAAGAACAAGGAATGTTCTTCACCACCCTCCCAGTCAACAGAACAGTCTGTTGTGCCACTATGTGTGTGTGTCTGTGTGTATGTGTGATACATATGTATGTTGTACGATACAACATGCATTAGCACCATTAACTAGGCCCATCTCAACCAAGGACCCCCAAAATAATACAGCCAGCTCGAATGGTGAGACCCCCTCAGCTCTTTGCCTATTGGGGCTTTATGACCCATCCAAGCTGGGGGGGTGGGGGAGTTGGGGGGTCAGGAGCAGGCCCCAGGCGTCAGGGCCCTACCTGGAAGCGGGTCCTCTCGGCGGCGTACTTCTGGTAGTGCACCATGGCCTGCAGCACCTTCTTGTGCCCGTCGGGCACCAGGCAGACGGCGCCCAGGATCTCCAGCACCGCCACCTTGGTCTTGGTGTTGTCCTGGCGCAGGCTCTGGGAGATGTAGTTTTTTTTTGTGAGTCATTTTTTTTATTATTGTGAACTACGTATTTACATGGGGGGACAAAGCAACGACACAAGTGGAGGACAGGTACAGTAGTTCAAACATTCCATATGTATGTAAGCAGTCCTTACGAAGAACATCAAAAATAAGAATTTACAAACTAGTGACATCACAAGGTTCCCGTTAATCTTTAAAATAAGGGCAATGCCTGACCAGCTGCTGACCTGACCAGGCCCTAAGGGCTGCTTTGGATGATCTGTTCAGTCTAGCCGTAGTTCTTTCCGGAGGACAGGTAACTAGGCAACGCACCTGGGAGATGGTGTTGATGCTCTGGGGGTGGGCCAGCACGTGCGCCCGGCCCTGCGAGTTGTTCATCAGCGCCTTGATGCAGCCGATGACGGACGTGTGGATCCGGCTCTCCGACGTCTCGAAGTCCATGCTCTTCAGGAAGTTCAGCAGGCACGTCAGCCCGTCCAGCTCGATGAAGCGCGTCACGAACCTGCGAGACGGGGGAACGGGACGTGCGTTTTGGACACTTTGTTATACTTCCTAACTTATTAACTTTGTCTGTGAATATTTCTGCCTCATCACACAATAAGTTCCTCCTTAGGAATAATAAAGTATTTTGGATCAGTGTATTTCATATTCTAATACAGGCTGCATGCTTTTTTTTCAATGGTTAATACCACTTGCCGAGAAATGTACGCCTCTGTGTAATCAACAGCCCAAAATCTATCAAAGATCTGGCCCAAACATCTGAGAAATTTCCTCAAGCATCGCAAAGAGAAACAATGAAACGCAGCCATCCCCGGGGTATAATATCAAACTTGAATTGCGGCAATGTCACTTCTGTAGAGCAACGTTAGACTTCACATTAATACACTTCAGGATGACGTAAGTATGCTATTAAGGGTTATTACTAACCGTTTGGCACCACGACTTCACGGTTTTTGATTTTAATTTGCCGTTATATGTTTTCACTTAATTGCTCCAATTTACTTTGGCTGCAATGCACCTATTATTGATGTTCTCGTGGCTCCAGCGATATGTGTTTAATACATCACACCATTTCAGACTGGTGGGTAAATTGGCTTGGGGCCTGTCCATACCCCCCCACCCCACCCCCACCCCACAATGCCTACCATTGCAAATAGCCAGATTACAAAGCTAAGATCACAGCACGGGTGTCAACCTCAAATTTTGGAGGGCCGCAGCGTCTGCAGACTTTCCATGGTCTCCTTCCAATCAGCAGCCAGTGTAGGCCTTGGAAACAAGGTTGCGTTCTTCAGCCAATCGGTGATTTAAATGAAGGATGGCGGCCCTCCGTGACTGGAGTTTGACGCCCGTGGAGCGTCGAGTGAGGACGGCAACACGAGACGATGTATCATCTGCTGTATTTAACTCGGCGAAACAGAATTTCATCTGTTCATGAAACAACCGTACGCTGTATTCCATCGCCCTTTCCTGAACCTCCATTTTGGCTCTTCTGCAACAACCTCACCAGCAGCAGTTACGGTTAATTAAGCCATCACAGAAATGGCTGCCTCAAACTCCCCCATCGTCCCCCCTCCCCCCCCCCAAGACTCTTCCCTTGAACTTCTAGAACACTGTCATGGGAACCTGGCAACAGGGCAATTTAAAACTTAATTTGAAATTCTTCAAAGCAGCATCAATGAAAACCTCCACCCTTTTTTTTTTGGAAAACTTTTTTTGTCTGTTTTTGGTCTTTTTTTTTATTACCCTCAATCACCGGCGTTTCCCTCGCTCCGAGTCTCAAGCGCATATCCCGAGAAAGAAAGTTCAAGACCCGCTGGCGGAGACGGTGAGAAGTGAGTCACGGCCAATAGCCATAACAGACTCACTGTTTTGACGTTGTTCGACAGGGAGGGGGTCCAAGTTCCACACGATCCCGCCGCCGCGCTCTCGGCTCCCGGGCTCGCTCGCGCAGAACACGCTATTCCTCCGCGGCTCGTAAATTTAGGCCGCTATTACCTAATGCGTCTGATCTCCGCTCTCCGTTAAGAAAGAGAAAACCCCCCCTCCTCCCGTCACTTTCCGTATTTATACAGCGAGCGGCTGGCTCACCTGGTGCTGTTCAAGCGTGTGTCCCGCGCGCGAGCGAGCGAACGAACCAGCGCGCGGCGGCGGCGAGCGGAGGAATGCGAGCGGGAGATCACGGGGTAAACGCGCATATCAACCCTCTGCGGTCGAAAAAATAAACGCAGGCCTCTGCCGAACGTGAGCACGGACCGCTTAACACCGCCGCCAACACGCTGTTGGCTTAGTGACTGAGCACATTCGAGCCCGGGGTGCTGATAGGCCACGCAAACGATCGGCTGGACCCGACAGCCGTTCGAGACACCAGCACTTCCTCGTATACGGTTCCACACGTGCATATGTACATTTTTCTGGAGTTCTGTCCCCGCCCCCAGTAATAAACGTGGTCGGCTGCAGATACAATCAATACTGTAAATATTTGGCCTCATTCCTTCGTAGCTGAATTGCATACATTCTGGATGTTTCTTTGTGAGAATTTGCCTTTTCATCCTGACTGGAATAAGTTTAAGGGCAGAAAAAAAAACAGAAAAAAATACCTTTATATTTATATATATATTTACATTTATATTTCACATATATTTTTATAGATTTATTTATCCGCACTCGTGGTGCAGAAAAAGAGGGTAGGTTCGCTCAGTAAAAGAGTTCAGGGCGATGTTGGGGATCGTTTCGAATCTGGCGTTTGTGGGAGGCAGACTGTTTCCAGGGAAACGCTGATCCAGGCTTGGCCCGGGACAGGGGCGGTGTATGTGGGGGCGGCGTTCCCAAACCCACGGGAATACCCCCGTGTGTGTCCGGGGCCGCTCCCGGATCAAACGCGGCAGGGAGAGCGCCAGGAAAGTCTGGCGGAGAGGGGGATCCTAAATCAGAGAGGGGGGTTGCTGGGGGGGGGGGGGGGGGGGGAGCGGGGGCCATGTTTCACAGCTGTGGGGGGGGGGGTTTGGATGTTTGCACCCAGCACAGTCCTCCAGCATATCGGGGTGTTAACAATCAGAGAGCGGTCTGAGGCTGGTTAGAGACAGATGATCCCAGCATGCTATCCAAGGCACAGATGTACAGTACCAACACACCCACACACACACACACACATACACACAAACACAGAGACACACACATGTGCACACACTCACACATACACACACAAAGACACACACACTCACATGCACATATATACACACAGACACATGCACATGCACATACACTCACACACACAGACACACACACACTCACAACATACTATTCAAGTAAAAAAATATACAGTACAAACACACCCACCAGCGCACACACTCTCAAACACACACACACACTCACGCACACAGAGCAGAGCTCCATTGACACCGTGCGTTCCTGTTTCCCATTAAGCGTCTGTGTCTGCGCTGTTGAGTTCTCAGAACTTGGAAAAGAAGCCGTTACACCACAGCGGCCAGCCAATCCTCTCCCCCACAGCGGCCAGCCAATCCTCTCCCCCACAGCGGCCAGCCAATCCTCTCCCCTCATTACTCTTCCCCAGGCCTCCGCTCGAATCGATCATTGCAGCGCTGGCTTCAGAGTCGCTCCCCTCCGTACTTCTGCCTGACTCAGCCAAGCACTGAGGCTCCAGAGGGAGAGCCACATACACCCCCCTACCAGAGGAGCGCTAATCCTAACGCTAACCATAACCATACGCTAACCCTAACCCTAACCGTACTCTAGCGCTAACCCTAACCGTACGCTAACCCTAACCCTAACCATACTCTAGCGCTAACCCTAACCGTACGCTAACCCTAACCCTAACCGTACTCTACCGCTAACCCTAACCGTACTCTAACGCTAACCTACCTACACGCTAACTAACGTACCTAACCCTAACCCTAACCGTACCACGCTAACCTAACCGTACTCTAACGCTAACCAACTACCGACGCTAACCCTAACCTAACCTAACAACCTAACGCTAACCGTACTCTAACGCTAACCCTAATCCTAACCGCATGCTGACGCTAACACTAACCCTAACTGTACTCTAATGCTAACTCTAACTGTACGCTGACGCTAACCCTAACGCTAACTGTACGCTAACACTAACCCTAACCGTACTCTAACCCTAATCCTAATCCTAACCATAGTCTAATGCTAACCCAAACCCTCACCGTACTCTAACACTAACCCTAACCCTAATGGACTTCATCTGATGTAACACTAGGTGTGTGGCACCTTCAGAGCACCTTAAGAGCTTATGATGCTGATATAAGCCACATTAGGGATAATCTAATTTATTGATTTTAAGAACATCCCTTCCTCCCTCTCTTTTCTAGGGAATGGCTGAGTGACTGGGGAAGAGAAGGGTTTGGGATGGGATGGGATGGAGACGGGGTGGAGGTCCAGTATCAGTACACCCCAGTATCAGGAGCCCTGTGTGTGTGTGTGTGGGGGGGGGGGAGGTAGGGGGGTGGGGGTGGTATGGCCTAAACTCGCCAGGCCTTTCAACCCATGCCAACCCAAACTGTCCTCGCTGCTGGCTTTGAACATCACCAGCCGGGGGGGGGGCGAGGGGGTTCTCTTCCTGTCTTTGAAATGCTAAACGCTTTGCCCAAGAACTGATCCAGAAAAGGCTACTGACTCTAAACAAAGACAAAACACACACACACACAAACACACACACCCGTACATGCACTCAAACACCCAGACTCCCAGAAGATGCAGTATTATGTTCAGAAAAGAGTCTCAATAAGAGCTGAATTGGATTTATTTTCCATGTATCTCGCGTCTCAAGAAGTCATATCGTAAATATTTGGAAGCATAATATTTAACTTCTTGCGTCCAGAAGAGTTATTGATACAGGCTGTTTGCTCGGTCTTAGGCAGTAATTCTCGCACTAAGCCTGCCTCGGGGTCTCTGAATCAGGCTCCCCGCCTCCCTCCACTGCACTTATGAACTGGAGTCACAGAACAGGCCGTGTAGTGTAATGCTCAGAGAACTGCGCTGGTCATCTTAAGGCTGCAGGTTCGATTCCCAGGTAGGCCACTGCCGGTGTACCCTTGAGGCAAGGTACCCAACCTGAATTGCTGCAGTATTTGTCATTCCAGAACACTGACTTAGAATTTTTTTTAAAATAAATAAATAAAAAGCATTCCAAAAAACCTACTATTCAACGGGTTAATGCTTCCACTGTACTTCCTTCAGACCCCGTTGCCATGACACTCACGCAGTTAGGAGCGCGGTTAGGGGTTTCAAGGCATAATCTCTCATCAGTTGTCCTTACTTTTACTTCTCATCCCCCAACATCGGTCGGAAAGGTTCTGCAGTCACAGCGTTATTGTATAATGCTCAGTTAATAGCAAAGCTTTACTGTATAATGCTCTGTTATTAACATAAAAAAATACAAGTAACCAAAACAGGCAAACAAACCAAACAGACAAATAACGTGTTTACATTTCGTGTCTGCCTCTGGCGCTCTTCGATGAGTCAGACTCATCGTCGTTCGCCGTTGCGGAGAAGCGTCTAAGCCCCCGCGGTGTTCTCCAGTGACACACGGCACGAGACGCGAGCCAATTTGTCGAGAGGCGAGGACGGACCCGGGAGCCAAGTTTCGGGTAATTTTCTCTCTGTTGTCTGAGACTGGTGCCAAGGCTAATCTGCGCCGCCGAGCGCCGCTGAGCTGAGACCTGCCCCCCCCCCCCCCCCCTTTGTAGATCGTCCGCGCGGATTTCGGCGAGCCCACGGTGGGGACCTCGTGCTCTCTGTTGTGGTCGCCCCTTTGACCTCAGATCAAACAGCCCCAGACTTTAAGAAGCCTCCCCTCCCCTCCGCTCCCCTCCACGCCCAGCTCTCTCAGTCGGGACGTCCCACTAATGACCGGTGGAGCAGAAACTTTCGAGCTCGTGCCCAGGAGCCAGTACTCCTCCCACAAGGTGCCTAAGGGGCGCTCTGTCTAGACCAGACCCCCAGCCCCTAACCCCCAGCCCAGCACCAGCCCCCACAGCCCCCACCGCCCACCCCCAGCCCCAGCCACAGCCCCCCAGCCCCAGCCCCAGCCCCAGCCCCATCCCCAGCCCCTCCCAGCCTCCAGCCCCAGACCCCAGCCACCAGCCCCAGACCCCCAAACCCCCAGCCCCCAGCCCACAGCCCCCCAGACCCCCAGCCTCATAGCCTCTTGGCCCCTGGCCGTTGGAACATTATACAGTGATGACAGCTACAATCACAGGAAGGAAGGAATCAAAGCAGGCCTATTAGACAAGATTGTCAAAGCTGAGATAACAAGATGGCGAGAGAGGGAGAGAGAGAGAGAGAGAGAGAGAGAGAGAGAGAGAGAGAGAGAGAGAGAGAGAGAGCTGTGCTCAACTTAGTCTGGTTGTGTTACTGAGATAAGCACACACACGTGCAGACACGCACGCACACACACATGCACACACACACGTGCCCACACACACACACACTCACACACACCCACACACATGCACACACACACGTGCACACAAAATACAACACCATTCACTCGCAGTTACACAAGGACCGTCGCGATCACGCCAAAAACACCACAAACGCAACGCAACGCAAACGGCTCCACGTTGTCGCAGTCCTCCTAGCGTCACCTTGGCTAATGGCTAACGGCTAACAGCGCTCTCTGTACACCGTGAACCTGTGCGCGACTTAGCCCTCCGCCCGCCAGCGGGCCTTCAGGACAGTTTAATCACACTGTGGGAGACCGCACACAGTCCAAATATTTGCGAGTTCGCATAATGTGGAAACCGAAATGTCTTTCCCAAGTTCTCATTTTTAACCTACTTCACAAGGGCTTTTCAAAATGTTGCATTTGGTCGAGGCAACGATGTGGTGTAGGCAAGGGCCCTATAACCCAGTTTACTGCACATTTATTGAGTCAGTATAAATGCGCAGTTATATCTCTTTCAGGGTTTTCGCAGAATACAGCACTGATAGCATGGACCGGGAAAAAACATACAGATGACAGGTCTGGTAGAAAACACACAGGAGCTCCATTAATCACAGAGTACATTGCTAACAACCATTAGAAGCTAACAACACTGATTGTTGGAGGTTGCCAGGATGTACAGCCTTATAGCATCCACCAATCACAGACATCGCTATTTTGTTGTCTGTTACCTACGTGTTCTGTGATTGGTGGAGCTTCTCCCTCTGCTTTCTACCAGTAAAGTGAAGTAACTCCCTCTGCACTCCTGATCCTGATCTGCACACATATTTAAAAGCAATGAATCTACATAACACAAGAGTCAGTAAACAGGTCTAATCTCCGACACTGACACCGTTCAGCTTAACCAGTCCCACGCCTCCATCGAGAGGGGTCAAAGGTCGTCGTATCGGAAACTTCATCATGGTGATTAACGGCTCGTTTATCCTCCCTCGTTAAAACCTGCCGTGCCGCGGTGTCTGGACGAGGTGTCGGTTTTTGAAGCGACTCGAAAGATCCTTCGATCTTCGGCGGTATCGTTAGGAGGCGGGCCCGTAAAAAGGCACAGGCAGTTTAAATGCCCCCGTTCAGCGCGTTCAAATAAAGATTTAACTGCCACTCGGCCCGGGCTTTAAGCCTGTAATCCGCCCACTGGATTCAAAGAGGCGTGTCGACTCTGAGCGTGTGTCTAACATGGCGCGGGCGCCCGGCACACGAGGGTGATCGAACACCGCACGTGCGTGTGCGTGAGTGTGTGTGTGTGTGTGTGTGTGTGTGCGCGAGTGTGTGTGTGTGTGCGCGAGTGTGTGTGTGTGTGTGTGTGTGTGCGCGAGGTGTTGTGCGGAGTGTGTGTGTGTGTGTGTGTGTTGTGTGTGTGTGTAGAGTGTGTTGAGTGTGTGTGTGTGTGTGTGGTGTGCGCGGGGTGTGTGTGTGTGTGCGCGATGTGTGTGTGGTGTGTGTGTGTGCGACGTGTGTGTGTGTGTGTGTGGCGCGAGTTGTGTGTGGTGTGTGTGTGCGCGAGTGTGTGTGTGTGTGTGCGCGAGTGTGTGTGTGTGTGTGTGTGTGCAGTGTGTGTGTGTGTGTGTGCCGATGTGGGTGTGGTGGGCGCCGGTGCATGTGTGCTGTGGTGCGGCGCGCGAGTGTGTGTGTGTGTGTGTGTGTGTTGCTTTTAACGACCGGGGAAGGGGTTAGAAAATGTGATTCCTTGGTAAGGGCTGGTCGTTAGCCTTTAATGTGTCCCTGCACAATGGGCCTCTTCAGCCAGAGACAGCTGTGGGCTTTGTCTTCTGCTCGTTGGGCAGTAACGCGGTTTCCTTCCCTAAATCACCCATCGCTGGTGGGTCGGACTGTAGACCCACACGCCATAGGAACAGCGAGATTAATGAGCTGATTGGATCCACCCCCTCACCACCTGGCCCCGCCCCCCCCCCCCAATCTCAGCCTCCATGCCCGCTTGAGTAAAGGATCATGGGAGATTTTCATCTTTTCCCTGTATCTGCTCTTGGTTCACCCTAAACTATACCACCCAACTCCCCAACTCCCCAACTCCCCAAAACCCCTGGCCCTATGCCATCTTCTACCACCACCAGCTGTCCAGTCTAGGGATTCTGAATGGTTTAAATATAACAGACTTCCATACACTGAGGTACCAGGGATCTTTCAAACGATCAAAGGTTTCTGACACTAAAAGCTTTGCCTTCAGAAACTCCTCCTACTCTGAGGGTGATGGAAGTTTAACATAACGGTTGTGGAACTGGGCAAATCTGAGCAAGAGCACTGGCATCAAAACCCTTGACCATGGAACTTAGCTTGAATTGCTTTAGCATGCATCTAGTTGCACAAGTGAATGATATGTAAAAATGCAAGCTTTCTAATTCGCTCTGGATATGGGTATCTTCTAAGCCAGTGGTAACCAGCGCTGTTCCGGGAGATCTACCATCCTCTAGGTTTACACTCTAACCCTAACAAAGCACAGTTCATTCAACAGCTAGAGATCTTGTTGAGCTGCTAACTAGTAGAGTCAGATGTGCCAAATTAGAGTTGAAATGAAAACCTTCAGGACGGTAGATCTCCAGGAACAGGGTTGGCTGCCACTGCTCTAAGTAAATAAGCAATGTTCCTTAGTGAATCCCCTAGAGCTGGGCCTGTTCTGAAATGCATTTCAGTGAGTTGTGGGTGAGAGGAAGTACAGTATGAGAACTCGCTGAAGGGGGGTGGGGTTGGGGGGGGGGGCGGTGGGGAGGCCAGTTCAGCCAAACGCTGAGGCAGTCATAATGCCCAGTTCTCAGGGAGGGGCCACTCCAAGGTCAAACCGTCTGCATCAGCAACAGGGCGTGAGACCGAACCCCCCCCCCCCACCCCCCACCCCCTCAACGAGCACCCACCCCCCAGCCCGCCCTGCAATGTGCCGGTTAAACCCCACCCAGGCCGTGGAGGCGATAATGTAAAAAGAAAAAAAGAAGAAAAGAGAGGGAAATCCTTCGTGACCGAACAAACTTGTGAGAACCGAACAAAAAAAAAAAAAAGTTTCATTGTTCTCCAATCAAGGAGGGCCCTGAGCCGTGGAAGGTGTCTACGCTCACTTGCACTCGCTGAGCTCGCACACTTCCTGTTTCCTCAACACTAGGTGGGGGGGTGGGGGTGGGGGTGGGGGGGGTTGTGGTTGGCACTCTTTTGGCAGGAGGCGCTTGGGTACAGTACAGTACAGGACAGAGTGACGGGACGGGACAGCCAGGCCCAGGCGGGGCCCAGACGAAATCTGCCAGGCCTCTCCTCCCGTACCTGCCAACGTCAGTCCGGGCGTACCGTCCCGCCAGAGCCTTCTCTGAGGCCTATGACCGCGTTTCACGCATCATGTGACCGCCCCCCGGTCGCCAAAAACCACACAGAACCCCCCACCCCCCACCCCCCCCGGGGCCCTCGTTTGTAGGATGCTTTCCTCTCGTAGTCATGTTTCTGCTCTGCTGATGAACGATGGCTTACAGTCTGGGAATTAACTCTAATTTAAACAAAGAAGAGGAGAGAGGGAGAGAGGGAGGGAGGGAGGGAGGGAAAGAAGGAGGGAGGGAGGGAGGTAGTCTAATGGGAAGGAGTCCAGTTCTGTTCTCTCACGGGCTGCTTTACCTCACTGAGAAACTATGAGGAAAAGGTGATACAATGATAAACGGACAAAGTGATTTTGCTTTTGACAACCGGAGAGTTTGGTCTAGTTTTCAGTGCAGGTTTAGAGGAAACAGTTAAGTTGGTTTGGTTTGCCTTGGATTTGGCTCAATGCATGAAATTGTTTGGTATCAGGAAAAAAATACATATATGTACATACATATGGATATGCTTATACACCTTATATCCATTGGCAGAATGTGCATATGGGAAACAGTGCCACCCTGTGGTGGACACTTGTAACCTCCCGGTCTAGTGATTCGGGAAGCTGCCCTGGGCTGAAGGCTGCAACGCCGTCTCTCATTGGCCAAGCACTGGCGACGAACAAAGACAGGCCATACCTCATTGGCTGAGTGCGCAGCGCCGTCTTCAGGTCCTCCACCACCTTGTTCCTCATCTCCATCTCCTCCTCGTCGAAGGCGAACAAGGCCTGCATCTGCGAGCAAGAGCAAGACCTCATGAGCACGCGGCGGTTTGAGAGCGGGACACAGCGCAGACGGTGTCTATTTGCATATCTGCGCAAAACCACTCTTTTATTCAACAAGGCTTCACAGCCGTGGCTCAGAGCCACGTTCCGAAAAAAAACAAAAAGCACCGTCGTGTTTTTCGTAACAGGACCGAACACGGACCAGAGATACGCATCGGCGTCTGAAAATCGGCCTCCGTCGAAAACCGAAGCCTGGCCCGTCCTAACCGGCTCTGCACCTCCGGCTCGTAGCCTAGCGTAGCGTAGCTCGGCGTAGCGTAGCATAGCCTAGCGTAGCGTAGCGGGGCGTATCAAGGCGGGATCAGCCAGACTGTCTGCGCCGCGGCTTTTTCTCATTAAACGAGCGTGCCGCGTTCGAGCGTTAGCGCCGCGCCGCGCCGCCAGTCGACGGGGGGCCCGCGGGGTCCAATTAGCCGCTATCAGGAGCCGCAGCGATTTACAGGGGCTGCTGGTTAAAATCCAGCCAGGTATGAAACTCTTTTTTTTTTTTTTTTTTCGTACAGCTGTGGAGTCGCCATGCATCAAAGCGTTATTATATGTATTATTCCCATTAGTTTCGCTCACAGCTTCTGTTCTACGGCTGCTGCCGGCTCCCTGCCAAGGGCACGTGAAATGGTTCGAGACTGCTTGTCTGCCTCAGCTTTGCAGTAAAACACCTTTGAAAGAGCTGCTCGTTAATTTGCCTGAACAAAACAAAAATCAAAAAAAAACCCAAAAAAGTTTTTGAAAATTTGCCAGGAAACATGGAAAAACAGCTAAAAAAAAAAAAAAAAAGCTGCGTAATGAAAAATGGGTGTTTTGGCGAGCGAGGCCGATCTGTCTGCGGAGGGTGAGTTGTGCGTCTGTGATGACAGTGGGGTGGGGTGGGGCGGGGGGGAGGGGGTCATTCAGGTCCTTCTGGGTCCCTGTAGGTCTTCTGTCTGTGTTAACCCTGCAGATGTGTCAGCCGTGACGCCCAGTAGCGGGGTCTGGGCCGGCCTGGCTCGGCCAGATGGCTCTGATATCCTTATGAAATCTCCAGCACCTGCTTTTCAAATTAAAACCTGATCACCAAGGGGGTGGGGGGGGGGATTACGGCCACCGGCTCCTGCTAGTCGGGTCAGCCGTACCAGTTCAACCGCCCTGACGCTAACGCTAATCTCCCACCCACCGGTGAGGGGGGGGGGGGGGATAGGGAGGGAGGGGGGTTAACCTCCCATCCATCAGTAGTGCCCCCCCCATTCTGACTGATCTGGACCCGGTTCAGTTCCAGGTAAACGAACAGCAATGGACCCGCTGTCGGTGCCCTAACTACTGTGGTCCCCTGGCAACAGGCCGACCATTCAACCGACCATTTTGCTTTCTTTTCCCAGCTGATCTTCTGTTGGCCAAGCTAGTGAACAGCTGTGCTGCCGGGTTTGACAGCTGCGTTGGATCGACAGCTGTGTCAACTGATGGCTGCTTTTGGGTCACAGTTTGTTTGTTTGCTGGCTGGGTTGACTAATACACAGGTAAGTGTTCAGTGTAAAATCAACTCTTACAGAGCACATGGTTGGGCCTTGTTGGGACTCATATGAGTAGCATTAACACTGGACCTTGTACTGCGTGCAGTAGGCCTGAGCCCAACAGTGTTGAGACACAAACACAGGTACGCCTGAGCCACATGAGCCACCGTAACCGGGCGTCCGAATGTTTTGCGCCCTCACCCGCTCTGCCCCCAAACCGGTCCCCCACTGACGGGGTTTTATGAATGGAATGAATGCTCTTTCAGAGTCAGAGGGAGCAGCCAGATCGCTCGGTGCAGAACTGAAAAGGGGGCTGGCTGCTCGGTTCTGTTCAGCCTCCCGCCAGACAGCCAGCTTCCTCCACAGTCCTCATGTCCGCGAGCGCAGGGCGCGCTCTGGATGGATGCCAGCTACATCACCCATGCCCTCCCCCCCCCCCCCCACCCCCCCCTCCCAAATCCAACGATCTGGTGCCTGTCTGGATGATGAATACTGTCGGGGTGGTAGTGGGGAGGGGGGCGGGGGGGTGCCCGTGGCCATGCTAATTTGACTATTTGACAGATTGAGGCGGCTAACACTGTAGCCAAAAGAAAAAGAAAAAAAAAAAAACCGTTGGGGTAAAAAAAAAAGCTTATCGTCCAATAACTCAGCTACCAGTGTTTCCCAGGAAGGCGCTTCAGTTACAGTCCAAGTCTGGAGCCATGTGGTCAGCCTCTCCTGTTCAGACGAGACGCTGTCCAGCGCTGGGGGGGGGGGGGCGCAGGGGGGTGGGCGCGCCGTCCGCGGGAGCGTTTCTCTTTTTCACACGACGCCCTGAGAAACTCAGCGGTGGCCAGCGAACCGGGCCTGAGCTCCCAGGCCTTCGTCCTCCTCCTCCTCCTCCTCCTCCTCCTCCTCCCCCTCTTCAGTGAGCTCACGGAGGCTGTGAGCCTGTGTGTGTGACCCCGCCCGTCTCCATCACTACACTTGTCCTCTCATTCTCAATTCCATCTCCCAAATGTCAGTAATGTAATATAATGTGATGCTCCTGAATTCAAGGCATTCAGACAAATATTGGTGCTCTCAGCTCGGGAATCACGGGGGGTTCCCGAGTTCCTGCTGACCGCCAGCATCGCCAAGAGACAGAGAAAAGGGGGTCTCAGAAAAAGGGCCTTTCTGGTCTACTTTGATTCTTAACTCCTTGAAGAGCAGGTTTCAAGGAATGTTTTTTTTTTCAAAATTCCAAGCCAGTGTTCTAGAACCCCGCTTCTCCCAGTCACCAGCAGCGATTGTGACATCAGCGTTAGAATGTTCAGTTAAGAGCGCTCTAATCACATGTTTGTGACCTCACACCTTAAAGGGTTAAAGGGGCACCAGAAGTGGGGGCTGATAAAGGGGTTCTGGGAGCTGATTGGGGGGGGCAGGGGTTAAAGTTCCAGTCCCAGGCGACAGAACGTTCTCATACCCTTAGGTACAGCATCTTGCCCCCATCTTGCTCTGGTAATAAAAAAATTAAAAAAAAACACACAGCTGTACAAATACCAGGCGTGTACACTGCGTCCGCACCACGAACCGAACACGCCGTGCCTCACACAGGGCAAAACAAAGGGCCAATGTGGTGTCGCAGAAACAGATGCGGAAGCCCGAAGGACAGGCCTCGGTTGTTCAGAACTTCACACGCAGGACGCTGAGGGGATGCGCCAACAGGAGAACAGGCTGCTTTGGACACGCTGAGGCGTTTTGGCCGTGCGGCGCAGGTGGGTACGCGGTACGCGCGACCTTTGACCTTTGACCTCTGAGTTCCCAGCGGGCGGACGGTCACTCCGCGGGTCCGGGGCACGGAACACTTGCGAATTCGCCGCCGTGCCATAAGAAGAACAGGCTTCCCGCCATCCTGGTTTCACAGTAACGTCCACTGTGGGGTTTAAAACCGAGAGATAGAGAGAGAGAGAGATAGATAGAGAGAGCGAGAGAGAGAGAGAGAAAGAGATAGAGAGAATGATTGGCACTTACGGCAGCCATGGAATTGATGCGATCGATGTAGTAGTCGGGCCAGCTGGTGGCCAACTTGTTTGGGTCCTCCTGCTCCTAGAAGAGGAGACATAGAAAAAAAAACATGTCAGTAAGAGAGAGAGAGAGAGAGAGAGAGAGAGAGAGAGAGAGCGATCGAAAGACTCAGAGCTTGTGCTGTACAGGGCAGTGGAGAGGCTGAGAGGAGAGAGTACTGCAGACGTTCACACTTAGCATGACACTCTGGAGTGCCTGAAGAAAATGCACAAAAAACATTTTAACCCTTCAAACAATAATAACATATAACTCTTTGTAATCTGCTAAATTCCAAAGGAAATACCAGTGCCACTAAGATGCTGTGTACACCATGGTCTCTAACAACTTTTCCAGAGAGCAAACTCCTAAAGGCTAAGACAATGTGTGGATGTGTGTAATTATTGTCCCACAATGTTTAATGTATTAGGAAATGTTTTTTTTTTTTGTCACTGAAAAATATTTACTGAACTCTAATCAGTTAACATAAACGGCACACGGTTAACACCCCTAGTGCCAGTGACTGCAGTCTGTGCCCACTCTTCTATGCAGGATCGCGCTCTACAGTACGTCGTCTCCTTCTCCAGAACAGGAAACGAAGGGGGGGGTGGGGTAGGGGGGCCCTTCGTTTTAAAGAATCGCTTAATATCTGGGTCAGGCACAGGAACACAGACAATGTGCTGGTGCTGCTGTTTCAGTGGCTCTACCCCCACAGACTGGGCTGCGCAGAGCTGTGCTGGACTGCGTTCGTCCGCAGCACGGCGACGCTAACCGTGTTATCCAATCACGTTTATGCCTCCAGGACACCACCCCATCGACTGGTACTATTGAATTCCCATCTTTCAGAATGGTGGGGGGGGGGGGACTCTGAATTCATCACAGATAGAAATGGAGTACATCAACAGTACATCAGCATTGTTGTGGCTAGCCTGTTTGTTTCCGCCCGGATCGATGTATTTCGCTCTTCGACAGAACGAAGCTTCCGGCGTTTGGAGGGTCGTTAAGTTAGCCTGTCCGGCTCATCGCCGCGCGAGTGTGTGTGTGTGTGTCTGTGTGTGCGAGTGTGTATGTGCGTGTGTGTGTGTGTGTGTGTGTGCGTCGCGTCGATCTGCCGGCATGTGTTCGGTGCACGGGGGTGCACGGGGGTGCTCAGGGAGTCGAGGCAGAGAATCGTCACTGTTCCCCGGCGCCGAAATTTCGGAACACGAAACCTCGCAGTGCTCCAAACGCATAATGCAAAAAACCCCGCAACCCCCGCCCCCCCCTGCCTCCCCTCGCCCCCCAGCACAAAAAACCATCTAAGCGCTAGAGGAAAAGTGGAACCTCTCTTCCAAGCCAATCGCAGAGCACGCAGCTGTCTCCGCTCAAGAACTGCGGTCGGCGAGCACAACACGAGAGAACAACAAGAAAGAAAGAAAATAAAAAAGAAAAGAAAAAAGAAATTAAACCCCCCCCCCCCCCGTCCAGTAAGCCTGCCGCTGCTTGGCAACCCACTCCACATCCCAACAGGCCTGAGAAGCCCCTAATCTCACAGAACCGGAGACACAAAGCAGCGTCTTTCAATGATGAAATGAAAGCAGAGGACAGGGTTACCATGTGACCAGAAACTTCAATGTGGGTCGCCTTTGACAGGGTAACAGGCCTGCTCTGGTCCTGTTTTCCACTTGCCGAGAGTGGAGTGAAAGATTAAAATCAGAATTAATCAGGCTTTCCAGCTAATTTCCTGACCTGATTTTTTTTTTGTCTCTTCCTGTCCACGTGTGACCGCTGTGTCGAAGCCAGTTTATGTCTGTTTTTATCCTTTTTCCTTTCAACTTCATTAACAAATGGAATCGATTACTCACCGTTCAAAACACGGAGTTACGGTCGTGTCTGAAAATGTGAATAAATGTGAATAAATCAGTGGTTAATTCGTGGACGTTTCCGAGTTCATTTTGCTTGGAATTTCTTGCTTGCTTTTGGAAGTGGAAAACTGTAATCACATGTCCCAGTCTGTTACACAGTCCTCAGATAAGGCCTGTACAGCAGAACATATTCACACACACACACACACACATACACAGGCATGCAGACACGTGCGCACGTGCACACATGCACATACACACACACGCACACACACACACACACATACACAGGCATGCAGACACGTGCGCACGTGCACACATGCACATACACACACACACACCACACCAACAACACCGGCAATGCAGACACTGGCATGACACAAATAAAGGCAACGAGGATCACACATTACAAGATCACATGCATGCGCACTCTAGAGACGCACACACAGCATACACACGACGAAAGCTGATAAATTAAGGAGAAGGTCACATTAATCTAGAGGATTAGAGACATGGTACAGTGGTGAGGGTCCATTTACAAGCGTATGTGTGGTGATGTGTATGCATATGTGTGTGTGTGTTTGTGTGCGTGTTTGTCTGTGCATGAGTGTGTGTGTGCATGTCTGTGTTTGCGTGTATGTGTGTGTGTGTGCATGCGTGCATGCATATGTATATGTATTTGCATTTGTGTGTGTGCATATGCATGCGTGTGTGCGTGCATGTGTGTGCATGCATGCACGTGCGTCTACGTGCATTTGATTGTGTGCATGCACATGTGTTTATCTGGAGCAAATGAGCATATTTAATGTGATTAAATCTAAATGAAGATGGACTCACATAAACAGGCACTGCCTTGCCAATGGCTACCCTGTGACTACAGCTGCTCAAAACACACAATTGCATGCAAAGCATATACAGCTAGGCAGCGACCGATCTTGGCTAGCTCAAGGATGGACAGCAGTGGGGAAATCACAGTGGGGAAATCACAGCGAATACGTCCAGAGATGTGTGAGTTTGGACCCAACTCTCAGCCGGGGAGAAATCTTCGTAATTCCTGCATTCCGCCTGTTTATCCTCACTCCCACAGACCAGATATGCATAAAGGCATGCTGGGATAGCAATGGAGGACTGGATTCCTCTCTCCACTGAGACCGAACCTCAGACTATATTAATTCTACATGCACTATGGCTGGCAGCAATGTTCTACCCACACAAAAAATGCACAGCTTTTGTATTGTCCCCTCCGTGTCCAAAATCCATTCACACATTCTAACACCAACACGCTCAGCACAAAGAAGCAAATGTTCCCGGCCCTTCCTCCTAACTCTCTTATTTATTTCCACATCTGTGAACAGACAGGCTGCCAACTGATTCCGAGGGTCAGATTAGCACATTGCTTTTCTCAATCTCTTCCAGGTTTATTATTTTTATATTTTTTTTTAAATTTTTTGCGCATGTTGGTACTTTGAAATATTTGTCGAGTAGGACGGAACATTTACCCTGGCTGGCTTAACAAGGCATTGCAAAATAGCGCAATTTCAGAGTTCTTGGGTACAAATGAGCGGTCACTGCAAGTCAGGCTTGTTTGTTTTGGGGTCAGAACGGTAGTGTGTTTTTCTCTTCTGCGTCTTGGTACGCGCCCCATCGAACAAGCCAGGAGGAAGAGAAGCAAAGACAAACATCACCCCGTGTTCCTGTCGATTAAAGCCAGGCAGCAGGGAGTCAGAGAGAGGTGAGGAGAAGCACTGAAAATCAAGAATAACAGAGGGAGACCTGGACAGGCATTAGAAAGCTCGGATACCCCTGTGACGCCAAGATCGGGCATCCAGCTGTGTGTGTGTATGCGTGTGTGTGTGTGTGTGTGTGTGTGTGTGTGTGTGTGTGGGTGTGTACCTGTGTGTGCACATGTGTACGTGCATGTGTGTGTGTGTGTGTGTGTGTGTGTGTGTGTGTTTGTGTATGTGTGTGCGTGTGTGTGAGTGGGTGTGTGTGCGCATGTGTACATGCATGTGTGTGTGTGTGTGTGTGTGTGTGTGTGTGTGTGTGTGTGTGTTTGTGTATCTGTGTGCGTGAGTGGGTGTGTGTGCGCATGTGTACGTGCATGTGTGTGTGTATGTGTGTGTGTTTGTGTATGTGTGTGTGTATGTGTGTGTGTGTGTGCGTGTTTGTGTATGTGTGGGCGTGTGTGTGAGTGTGTGTGTGTGTGTGTGTGTACGTGTATGCATGTGTGTGCGTGTGTGTACGTACTGGGGGGGGATCACAGCGCACATTCTAGAGGGTTCTTCCTCACTTTCTAAGACACCCCCCCGACCATGCACTTCCCCTTTCTGGCTGCTCAGTGAGGTCATGCCAATCACAGCATGCACCAATGGCGTGGCCAGCCTCAAAGTGGGCTGAGGACAGGCCAGCGGGAGGAAGTGGGTTTCAGAGACAACCCGAGCGTCCTGGTTGTTGCTGCTGCCGTGAATTGTGTTCGTGAGAACAGTAAACTCAATAGCCTTGTTTTTCGGCCCCGATCTGCCCCCCCCCCGCCCCCCCCCTTTCCCCTCCATGATGTGTTTTTCACGTGAGGCTGCAGAGGGGAGGGTTTCCGCATGAATTAAAACACGCAGACGGGGGCCGCCCGCGCGTGTGTGCGGAGCCAACCCCTCGTGCCAAGACGAGACGAGAAAATACGCCACTCAAATACGCAACACAGAAACCGCCGCCGCCGCCGCAGCAGCCCGCCAACCCGCCGTCACGGCAACCGTAACCACGGCCTGACGTGCAGCAGGCGCGCACAGCGGCCGTCCCGTCGCCGGCGTCCCTCAAACGAGCGGCGGGACGATCTTTCAGTCGCGTTCGCTCAGGACGAGGCGAGTCGCGGATCGTTTCGAAGAACGAGGAGCCCGGTTATTCGCCCTGATGGAGTGGAACGGTGATTTCGCGCGACAAGCTTTTTCATTTCCGCGCTGGACACAAGGTTCTGGCTGCCGCAGAATTGCAGGGACACAGAACCTAGTCTGCAAGCGTGCGGGGGGGGGGGGGAGCTTTAGCTTTTAGGGTTTCATGACTAAAACAGCCCAGATTATATACACCGTAAATGGGCCAATAAATATCATACCTAAGAAGACAGCTCAGAAGGAGAATTTGACCAAAGACCAACATGAAAATCTGTTTCTCACAATATATCTTTTTCTTCCCCCATTTTTAATGTCAGAACATGTGCCTGTTCCCTGGCTAGAATGTGTAGATATATGTGCTGTAACATTTCTGAAGCAGCGTGACACTGAGCGTTACCGTGACGATGAAATGTGAACAACCAGTGCCAGATGCACAGTTCACGAGGGCTCGACACAAAGGAATTCTGGGTAGGTCACGGAATCCTGCGATTTTAATCCGTGCCTTTCCCCGAGCGGAGGAAGATCAATATTACACAACTCGGGACTGCCGATCGGTGCCAAGATCAATACCTGCGTACGACCCCGTGTGCTAAACCTCTGCTCTCTGCGTCCTCTGGCTGAAACCCTGCCGTTTTGGTACGGATGCGATCCAGAGTTCTTCCGGTCCGGGAAGCGAGATTCCAGAGAAATCCTGAAGAACAGGGGGAGGGCTCAGCTGCGGCTCTTGTGTTTACAGTGGATCTGAGATTTTAACTTTTTTTTCTCTTTCCTCCTCCTCCTCCTCCTCCTCCTCCTGCAATCTGGCCGAACCGTGAACTGAGAGTCAGCTGTGAAAATATTCCAAGAGAACGCAGGCGCTACCTGACACAGGCGCTACCTGACACAGGCGCGAGCGCCAAAACCCACCGTGTGAACACAGCCAGCCCGAAAAGATGCCGTCCAATCTCGCACCATTCCCATGGCCCCCTGGAGGGATACACTTCCATCCAAACCCAGCACGTGAAACCAACCACACATAAAAACCAAATCCAAACCCAGCGTATCACGGACACCTACACCAATACGCACAACAGCCATCGAAAACTCAGGTTTGCATTATGTATCACTTCATAATCTGTAGAACTGTACCAGTGGCAAACAGGATCCAACACACCATATGAGGCTCAGCCCTGTCCCTTATTTTATCCATCCTTGTCTTGTCTCCTCGGCCCTTGACTGACCCGAAAATTGACTGAGGTCCGCCATCTTTAAGGACATTATTCCAATCCGTTAAATTCTCCTTGAAGGAGCTAGGAAACATGAGTGCATCCTTTGCAGAATTTTATTTTTTCAGAACGCGTGGAACACGGGGACATTGAGCTTCATGAATCGCTTTATGTGTAAAACCATGTGCCTCCTCAAGTAGCCATGGTTACACTCAGTTTGGACGTCGGTATAAATTGGACCGCAGGATTTTCAGGTAGGGCTTCTTAGCCAGGAAAGCTAATGATATATCCAGACAGTTTTTGAGCTGTTTCCCATTATTCCATAGAGACGATGATATCATAAAGGAACTCAGGCAGAGAGGTGAAACGTATGATTCTTTATATACTGTCCAACAGGTTCAGTACTAGGTCTCACTATTAAAGATCTGTATACTTTTTTTTGATGTATTGAAAAGAGCATCCCATCTGCACTCCATTTCCCAGAATGCCACGGGACATGACCCGCTAATTTGTGAATAGTCAGTTGGCAAAATTACAGATGTTCAAACATGGTTCAAAGAAACACGTTGCGTTTAACGTGACCTCCACCCGCTTCAGTGCTTGTGATTAGGACCTTGAACATCTCCCCTTAGAAAAATGTAACCCACCCCTGGGATTCACCCAAAAACACCGGGCCTGTAGCTCTTTAAAAAAAAAAATCACAAATCCTGACAGCAAAGCTAACGGACAGACCCCAATGTCAGGTGCGTTGTCATGCCCCTGTGTGACAGTGATGTGTCTATAAAGCCCAGATAACAGCGCAGGCATGGCGGAGGGAATCCACACACACACACACACACACACACACACACACACACACACACACACACACACACACCAAAACCACACACACACACACACACACACACACACACACCTCTCCCAGATTAAGGGGCTGAGGTTTCAGACAGGCCCGTGATGGACAGGCCCTTTTTATCAGCGATTGGTGGGAAAGCGTTCCAGCAGAGCGCGCCGCTCGGAGGTAATCACTCTCCTCTCCGCTTCGCGCGAACGACTCTCACAACCCCGCCGTTCAGCGAACGGCCTGCGCCCGCCGCCGTCCTGACAAACCGCCCTGCCTCTCAGGATGACCCGGGCCTAACCAACCGCGCTTTCTTTTTTTTAACCTCCCTGTCAGTTACGTTTAACCTCATCCATAATTCAGCGCCACCTGCTGGCTCGCCATGAGACAGAAGGTCTCCTGTGCTGGCTCGCCAGCTAGCTCATGTCAAACGTCCTCTCGTAAGACACACGACAGGCCTCTTTTATTTCTCAACAGCCTTGATCAATGGCTGCCCAACCCTGTTCTTGGAGATGCTACCGTCCTGAAGGTTTTCATTCTACTCACGAGCAGCTCAAGGAGATCTCTAGCTGTTGAGTGAGGGGTGCTTTGTTAGTGCTGGAGTGAAAACCTACAAGGGCGGTAGATCTCCAGGAACAGGGTAGAGCAGCTCTGGTCTTGATAATGTAAAAAAATATATATAAAAATCTGTGAAATTTCACTTCTGTGGTTAAATCTCGTGCCGTTTCACTGACACTCAACGCAGGGCCGCGGCCCAGTGATGGAGGAAGTGATGGCGAGAGCTGCCCTCGGTGACCGCGTTGAGAGAACGAGTCTCGCTCTCACAGCCGGCCCAAGCGCTCGGATCGCCGGGGTTTTTCTGGGGAAAACACATCTCGTCTTCGGGGAGCGACCCGGTCTCATAATTCACGTTTCCTCTGCCGCCATGACGCCGATTCCCAGGATCCTCTGTTGCCACAACAGAGCGGACGCAAACATGGAACGCGGCGAGCAAAAGGTTCGCACATCATTTAGCTTTTTTTCCAAAAATAGAAAGTGTGTCGAGTGAGCTAACAGTGGGCTAGACAATGAAATACTACGACTCAGCGCTAACGTACCCCGAAAGGCACTTATCCCGCTGATTTAGGGCAGTGTTTTTGCGATGAAAGTCTAGACAGCACTATTTTAGGATTCAGGACCTCGTCCCGATGTGACATGACTGCTGGATGCTTTTGAAAACACGTTTCTTGTAAGCAGCAGCAGCACAAAATCTTTTTCTTTTTTGTAATTTTTTTCTTTCTTTTATAAAGGGCACTTTCTGTATCGGCAGTCATCTTTCCCTCGCGGTGTGCTGTCGAGCTCGGAGAGAGGAGATTGACAGACGTCCAGAGGACAAAGCACAGCAGTGTGTCCCTTTATAATGTCAATCAGCAGACCCCGAGTCACTCTCAATCTATTACTTCAGCTGAACAGGCACAAACAGAGGCACCACGGGTCTTATCGGGTCCTTCGGGTCACTGAGTACGGGCGTCTTCCGCAATGCCCGCAGACATTGGCAAGGCGAACGGCATCCTACCTTATCCAAAAAGCAATAAGATACCTGATTCTACTTATCAAGATCTGGATTGAAGGCCATGATTAGTTAATTAGTTGAATGTTACTGGCTTAAGACAAAAACCTGCCCCACACCGGCCCTTTTGGGATAAGATCAGATACCCCTGGGCGAGATGTTGTCTGCCTATCTGGGTGCATTTGGCCACCCCCACATCAACCTGCTCAACTCCACCACATTCGCAGAAAGAAAAGCAGTTGGCTTGGAATGCAGAAGAATCGTAAGAACTGGAATTATACGACCAGGTCTTTAGCGGATAAGCTGTGCCTATAGGCCACAGGATGGACTGGATTAGAGTACTCCTGTGTCATATTTAACTGTGGTCTCAGTTCACTGCAGGTGAGAGAGCAAACCTCAGCTTAACGAGCCACAGACCCTGTGATGAGAAGGTTCTTATCGGAGCATTCTAATGCTGATGTCACAGTCGCTGCTGGTGACTGAAAGCAGTTGAGTTCTAGAACACTGACACTCTTTCACGAGGCCTGACACTCTCTCTCTCTCTCTCTCTCTGTTCTTGTCTTGTGTTCTGAAGCAGCCCTGTAGCTGTTTTAGCCATTCTCCATGACATAAATAGCGAAGGAGGAGAGTCTGTTTTTTTTTTCCCCCCCGGCAAACGGCTGCTTGTTTCCTGGACCAGGCACCGGCATGCGTGCCCTCGTCAGGAAACGATCTCGGAACAGCGCAGTCGGGCTGGAATGGCAACTGGCAAGTCGCTCAAAGAAAGGGGGGGGGGGCGGAAGAGAGCGAGAGAGAGAGAGAGAGAGAGAGAGAGAGAGAAAACACTGGATAATGTCTCCGTAACCTCCCCTCCAACGGCACGCAGTTCCTCCAGATCGTCCCCCTCCCTTTGTTTACTCTTCTTCTACTTGAACTGTCAGAGTTGATAACGTCTGAGCTACGAGACCGCACCAGGAGGGGAAAGGAGGGGAACTCTGGAATTAGGCAGGAACGCTAACTGTTCCAATTCTGGCTTTGCCAAGGGAGGGGGGAGGGGGGTGGATTTGGGTAAGCTTGTGTGCGTTTGTTTAATTTCAGCTTCTGAGAGGTTAGAAATGCCGCTCTTCCTGTACTGCAATCACAGCATAATGTCCTGCAGGGAGTGTCCACAGACAGCACAGCGTCAGGGACACCACTGACTGACTATGGCCTGAGCTGCCCTAACGAAGAAAGGATATGTGTGTGTGTGTGTGTGTGTGTGCGTGCACAAATGTGACTGCGTCTGTGTATATGTGTGTGCATGTGTGACTATGCGTGTACGTGTGCATGTCTGTGTGTTTGTGTTTGCAAGCATGTGTGCATGAATGTGTATGTGTCCGTGTGTGTGTGTGTGTGTGTGTGTGTTTGTGTTTGTGTGTTAGAGAGGAAGCTGTGCATACTGGATGGCCAACCAAAACTCCCCTTGGATGGAGGGGTTTCCACACACGGGCCTGGCCGGCGGGTGGGCTGCCAGTCACGCGTTCCCCGGGTAACGGCGCGGAGGGGCGGGGCGTCCGTGCCATCGCAATTCGCCAGCGGTCCGTCACGCCCTAACTCCGCCCGACATCTGCCCACCGCTTTTGCTGATTTTCCGCGGCATGCCGCCACCGCCACCGCGCCCTCAACCCCGCGCTCTCCTTTGTTTCGTTTTCTTTTTCGGAAAAGAAAATTACAGCGTATTTTGACATCATTACTCTTTTTTTCCTGTTCTCTCTCTCTCTCTCTCTCTCTCTCTCTCTCTCACTCTCTCTGCCCCAGTGTAAACAGGAACAGGTTTTTTGGGGGCAGTGTTCACAGGATGGCGGCGCTAACACAATGTGCTCTTCATTCATCTCTGTTTTATACAAACTGTGTCGGGGGTTTTCCACTACCTTATACACAAAATCTCCACTCGGATATTTAGTATTTCCACAATTTCTCAAGTCTGGAAACAGGGAGAGGGAGTCATTTTCCAGGGAATCGGGGGGAGGTGGGGGGGGGTGGGGGCAGCTGTTTAGTGAAGTGATGTTCTGCCAGACATGTGGACCAACAGTGGAGGGTGTTGTGCGTGTGTCTGTGTGTGTTGCTGTGTGTGTTGTTAGGGGATGGGTGCAGACCTGAACACGACTGCTGTATACGAAATGATTTTGCGTACAGTCCTGTTACAGATGTGTGCTGTAATGACCCTGTCACAGATGTGTGCTGTAATGACCCTGTTACAGACGGGTGCTGTAATGACCCTGTAACAGATGTGTGCTGTAACTGAGACCCTCTGTTACCAGTACAGAGTGCTGTAATGACCCTGTTACAGACGGGTGCTGTAATGACCCTGTTACAGACGGGTGCTGTAATGACCCTGTCACAGATGTGTGCTATAATGAGCCTGTTACAGATGTGTGCTGTAATGACCCTGTTACAGATGTGTGCTAATGACCTGTTAAGATTGTGCTAAGACCTGTTACAGATGTGTGCTGTAATGACCCTGTTACAGATGTGTGCTGTAATGACCCTGTTACAGATGTGTGCTGTAATGACCCTGTTACAGATGTGTGCTGTAATGACCCTGTTACAGATGTGTGCTGTAATGACCCTGTTACAGATGTGTGCTGTAATGACCCTGTTACAGGCGGATGCTGTAATGACCCTGTTACAGGCGGGTGCTGTAATGACCCTGTTACAGATGTGTGCTGTAATGACTGAGACAGTGACTGTTACAGATGTGTGCTGTAATGACCCTGTTACAGATGTGTGCTGTAATGACCCTGTTACAGATGTGTGCTGTAATGACCCTGTTACAGATGTGTGCTGTCATGACTGAGACAGTGACTGTAACAGATGGGTGCTGTAATGACCCTGTTACAGACGGGTGCTGTAATGACCCTGTTACAGACGGGTGCTGTATGGACGGTTTCTCACCTTTTTCTTGCTGCAGTATATTTGCCATTTCTTTTCAGCGGGCAGAGCGAACATGGCCTCCCTGTTCTTATCTGTGAGGTCGAGCTCGTCCTGCAACACAAAGACAACAGGACTCGTCAGTCAGACAGTCAGTCAATCAATCAATAAACCAATCAATCAATCAATAAATGCATCAGTCAGTCAGTCTGTCAGTCTGTCAATCAATCAATCAATCAGTGTATCCACCATTCAAGTAACGCACATGCAAAACAGCAAGTCAATCGAGTGCTCTTCCATAGATGGGGTGCTCTTCTCAGCAAGCCCCAGCAGAGACGCACATTAGAGAAATGGGAAATATGCATAAACACAGGAAATGAATCTTTGACTTGGAACGGGGATAAAGGCTTGGAAAGCTCCCCCTGGGCACAGAGGAGAGACAGACAGAGAGCTCTGCGTTCCAGCATGGGGCTAATCTAAGCATAATGAGTCTGTTACCATGACGTCAACCATCCCCCCCCCCCCCCCACCCCACCCCCCACTCCCCCAACCACCCCGGGTTACAGACACTACTGGGGCAGCCAGAATGCTACCAGTTGGCTGCCCTACTTGGGGACTTTGCTGGTGATGCAAGGATCCGAAGCAGGAACGCTTAAAATACGGCTCTCGGTGCCGGCGGTGCCGCTGGTTTTGGTTTCCGTCTGATCGTTAATCGTTTTGTTTAATGTCACCCACGGGCCAGATCTCCCACTCGTCTGCCGTCCCAGGTCTGAAGAGAAGCCGTTTAGAAGAGGAGGAATGAAAACCAGCAATGCTGGCTGTCCTCAGACGACGGCGTCCTGAACCAGCGGCCGCTTAGGCGGGAACGGGGAAGAGAAGCCGTTTTGGCGGGAACGGTGAAGAGAAGCCGTTTTGGCGGGAACAGTGAAGAGAAGTCGTTTAAGGGGGAATGGTGAAGAGAAGCCGTTTAGGCGGGAACAGTGAAGAGAAGCAGTTTTGGCGGGAATGGTGAAGAGAAGCCCCTGAACACGGAGCGGAGGACGGCCAGACAGTCCGCTGGTTTAGTTCCATCTCCAGGCTGCTCTTACGGCCTCAGGCCCTGAAGAGGAGCTAAAGGAGCCCAGAATGAGCAGATCCAGATGGGGACCAGAGCAGTGCAGGCACCTCAAACAGGCCGCTCTGGAGCACGGGGTCACAATGACTCAATGTTGGCCTATTTAGGAAAGGTATTTGAGTTTTTACATGTTTTAATTTTTTTATGGGGGGGGGGGGGTGCTCACTGACATGGTGCTTTTCCAGGCTGGAAGAGATAGGATCTCTCTCTCTCTCTCTTTCTCTCTCTCTCTCCCCCTACTCTTTCTCTCTCTCTCTCTCTCTCATACACATGCTCTCTCTCCCACACACACACACACACACACTCTCATACCTCTCTCTCTCCCACACACACACACACACACACTCTCTCTCTCCTCCCACACACACACACACACACACACTCTCTCTCTCACAACACACACACACCCACACACTCTCATACCATCTCTCTTCACACAACACACACAACACACCTCGCTTGTCTCCAGCAAACCACCCACACACTCCCTCTCTGACCCAAACAGACACAACACACCAACACCACAGACTGGGTCTAGCGGCCTCCGACAGGCCCTGCCAACAGAGGGACGAAACTCAAACCTGGACACCGCAGACTTGCCTGCCGCTGGACCGGCCAGTGCGCGGCCACAACTAAGACCTAGCTCACATCAGCATCCTCCGTAACTCTTTCTCTGAGCAAAACTCTCTGTATCAATACATCTCAGAAGAAGCTGAGAGGAGAGGGGTGGGGTGCGTAGACGGCACAGGTTTTAAGTGGTGGTTAGCAGAGGTGGGAATATCCAGGTTCAGAAAGTTAAAAATCCTCCCCAGTATTTTGTTCTAATCACCTGGATTTGCTAATCACAACAATTCTTCAGCCTGGAGGTAGAAAACTACTTAGTGAAATCGGCAAGTTGGGTTCATGGATGGAAGAAACAATTGGCAGGACTTATACTTTCTCACCCCTGAACTTTCCACCTCTGGTGGTGATTGTTGTTATTAGTGCGATTTTAAGAACAAAGCCACAGTTGGTTCAGAAATGGGCATGCCAGTGACCTACGCGTGCCCCGTGACATACAGTAATGGAGACCATCCATGTTTAGTTATGTTTGAGTAACAACTGCAGCCAATAAGAAATGAGGTTAAAAAAATGTTCTGATCGTAATCTCTCTTGCAGATTACACCTCTGAATTTTTGTTTCGGTTGGTTCTGATCCACGGTTTGGGTTGGTTGAAAACCCAAAGCAAGTTTGGTGTGAGCTCGGACCTCAACAGTCCAATTCAACAAACCCTTCCTGGGAAATATGAAATGGAGCATGCAAAGAACATTCAAGATCAACATAACTAAAACTACTGAATAACAAAAACACCTAAAATAAAAATTTTAAAAACGTACAAGCTTAGGGGCAGAGAATATGTTGATAAAAATGTGCAGGTATAAATGTAGCAGAATGAAGGTCAAACAGAGGAGGGTGGGGGATAGTGTACCACAGCGGGGTGGGGAAGGGGTCTGAAGATTTTAGGGGGGTGAGAGCAGCGCTGAGGATTTTTGGGGGATGGGGAGGGGGGGTGAGGGCGGCGCTGAGGATTTTTGGGGATGGGGGGGGTGAGGGTGGCGCTGAGGATTTTTGGGGGATGGGGAGGGCGGGTGGCTCTTAGCGTGACTGCGCCAGTCACACGGAGCTCTGCGTGCTCTCTGTCCGGAAACAGGCACGCACTGGCAGGCCCCAAACCAGCCTGCGGTCCGCCGGAATTTGCATAAACTTAGACTAATATTGGCGCACCTGCTTCCCTCCAGCAGGAAAAATATATACTTGGCAAAAAAAAAAAACAAAAAAAAAAAAACACAAAAATCTAAACCCTTCTTCCCTTTTCACATTTCAGTTAATGCATAATCAAATAATATTGAAGAAATTTGAAACACCGGTGGGGGGGGGAGTTGGAGGCACTTTCTTTCATGCCGATCCCTCGTTCTCTCCAGACGTGCGTCAGAGCTCGGAGGTGTGATAAATAAACACCCCGCCGCTCCGGCGGATTGGAACGAAACGCGGATACTTTGCGTTCCCGCCGAGCTCCGGAACCGAAGCGCCACACTGCCGGAAAGCGGGTTCCGTGTCTCTCGTCCAGTCCCCTGAGATCTGAGACGCGTCCCGGGGGGCTACGCTGCCCTGACGCCCGATTCGGTGCGAATATTGGGAAGTGTTCTTTCTGTTTTCCTCGGGTCTGAAAACTGTGAACGCCGAAGCTATACTTTGGCAACGTGACAAAACCAACGCGATAAACAAGGCCACACACAGAGCAGAACGATTAATTTGAAATTAGTCAGCCGCTGATGTCATATGATAGCACCGCCCATTTTAGGTGCGATGACCTATGGACTAGCGCCTCAGCTTAATTAGTCATTGGCCCTTTAAGGTGTAAGAGTAAAAGTCCTTAACTGAACACTCTAATGCTGATGTAACAATCACCGCTGGTGACTGAAAGCACTAGCGTTCTAGAACACTGAATTTTAACCCTGAAAAAAAAAGAATAAACATTCCAAAAAAGAAAGCTACTCTTCAAAGGGTTAATCACAGGATTCCGAAGGGCCGGTATCGGAACGGACCAGGGAGCACACGTCCGAGAGGGAGCCGGAAATTAAAGGGAGCGACTGAACCTCATAAAGAGGGATCCAGAGGGAGAGAAAGGCAGCGGTAAAAGATAAGGAAGTTCATATTCCTTTATCAGCGTCACTGAAAGCGACGTGAATACCGAGTTCTCCCTCGCCCGGCGGTGTCTGGGCTGCACTTTTCAGATAAGAGAGAGAGATAAGAGAAGAAAGAGAGGGAAGGGATGGGAAGGGAGAGGGAGGGAGGCAGGGAGGGAGGGAAGGAGGGGAAGGGAGGGAGAAAGGGAAAGAGAGTGGAAGCGTAGGAAGGAAAAGGTGTGTTTGAGTGAGGAGTGTGTGCGGATGTGTGAGTGGATGAGGGAACAGGGGTGTGACTGAGAGTGAGAAGCCACCTGTGTCACGCTGAGTGTGTTTCTGCGTGACTGTCTTTGTGTGTGCGTGTGTGTTTTTGTGTATGTGTGTGGGTGTGTGTGTGTGTGTGTCCGTGTATTTGTGTGTGTGTGTGTGTATGTGCATGTGTGTTCGTGTGTACGTGTATGTGTGTGTGTATGTGGGTGTTGGTGTGCGCGTGTGTACGTGTATGTGTGTGTGTGTATGTGGGTGTTTGTGTGCGCATGTGTATGTGTGTGTGTATGCGGGTGTGCGTGTGTGTTTGTGTGCCAGTGCATGCGTGTGCGCGTGTGTTCGAGTGCGCGTGTGTATGTGTGTGTGCATGTGGGTGTGTGTGTGTGTGCGTGTGTACGTGTCTGTGTGCGCGTGTGTCTGTGTGTCTGTGCGCGTGTGTGTGCGTGTGTCTGTGTGTGTGCATGTGGGTGTGTGTGTTTGTGTGCGCATGTGTGCGTGTGTCTGTGTGTGTGTGTGTGCGTGTGTACGTGTGTCTGTGTGTGTGTGTGCGTGTCTGTGTGTGTGTGTGTGTGTGTGTGTATGTGCGTGTGTGCGCGTGTGTTCGAGTGCGCGTGTGTATGTGTGTGTGCGTGTGTCTGTGTGTGTGTGTGCGTGTGTGCGTGTGTTTGTGTGCGCGTGTGTGCGTGTGTCTGTGTGTGTGTGTGCATGTGTACGTGTCTGTGTGTATGGGATTCTGAGGCCCTGGGGGACTTTGAGCACGGGACGTCCCGGCCTGTTCAGGGTGGGACAGGAAGACACAGGAAGTGCGAGCGAGCATCAGGCCGGAAAGGAAGGAAGTCATACGCGGCCCCCGAGGGCCCCAACAGGAAACAGCAGCGGCCGTTAGTGACCCCGGTGAGTCTGACACAGCCACGCCGCAGTGTCCTCACCGAGCCAACTCTCCTCTCACCCAAACACTCCCAGGGCGGGGCACTTAGTGTTGGACAAGATTTTTTGGGGTGAGGGGAAACATTTGTCTGTGTTTGTCCTAAATGTGAGAAAACCCAACTTTTCAGAGCACGTCTCAATCAAGGTTCTATTTAAAAAGAGGGGAAACATGGGACCCCGTTCTCCCCCTAGTTTGGCAGGTCTTGTGGCACGCCCATGGTACTGATTTGACTATAACCGGAATTATCTCCAGCTCAGTTGGTGGTTTCCTAGCCAAGTTAAAGGCACCCTCTGTAAGTCGAGGTATAAAGTGTAAATAGTTCTGGCGGATATTAGACGCTTCGTAAGCCAGAGCCTCAGGCGGCACTGTGGGCGGTGCCACAGACAGACGTGCCAAGGCCGTTTCCCTGTTCTGACTGTCAGGCGGGCCGGGCGGGGCGTGGTCCCGCCTGAGGAGATGGGCGCGGTCTTCGCCGAACGCCGGAGGATGTACAGACCGTAACGGGGCGGGGTGAGAGGGCCAGGGGTGCCAAACCCCCCCCCCCCCAGCTCCTCCCCACCACAGAGATGAGCCTCAGGTCCAAACGGCCCGGGCCTGGGGCGAGGTGGCGGAGCTGGCGGAGGTGGGGGTCAGCTCAGGACGAACGGGAAGCAGGTCGGCCGGCTCCCAGGTGCCGGCGGGAAGGAAGAACGCATCTCCTGGCCTTTACCGCGAAGAGTGGAATGGTGGGAAGCCAAGAGGAAGCTGACCCCCCCCCACCCCGCACGCTCCCCCCCATCCCCCCCGCCCCCCACCCCCTCTCGTCTACGCACGGCCCACTCATACTTGGACCAGAGCCTCCTTCATTTGCACAACTGCCAACTTAACCGACCGTTTCCCAAAAAAAAAAAAAAAAAATTAATAATCCTAGCCAATCAGAAGCCAGTCCCACCCAGAGGCTGAGCCCCCGGCCAAAAGCATGCTACGACCCAGCAGCCCGACACGCGCTGTGAAATCCCCAGTCGATCATTTCACACAGGTTATCATACCATCGTTATGGTTTCATGGTGCTCTAATCTTCCCTTAAATCTTAAAATATTCACTATTATTTATTATTCCGTTACTGGAGGGAGAAGCACAGACGCACTGTACAGATGGAGGCTCAGATACAGTACAGTCAAAGCATTTGCAAAAAAAAAAATTTGCATAAGGATAATGAAATATTTTATGATATGGTTCTCAAGGATCACGGGGCCCAGAGTAAGCAACCCTGGGGCTGCCAGTGGAGTGTTAAATAGGGGTGTTCAGTTGGCCCCTGAATAAAACACAGTTAACCCTTTAAGGTGTGAGATCACAAACATGTGATCATAATGGTCTTAACTGACAGCATTCTAATGCTGATGTCACAATCAGTGCAGGTAGCTGAAAGCAACGGAGTTCTAGAACACTGACTTATACTGAGCCTCCTCTTTAAAGGGTTAAGGGGACCCTGTGCTGACAGATGATGGTGGTGGGGGTGGTGTGGGGGGGTGGGGGGTTAGTCTGCTCTAAATCCATCTCTGCCTTCCTGCTCAGCCAGGACCCAGGACACAGAACAGCCCCCCCCCGTATGATCTGTCATCTGACCTCTCTGTGCCAGATGTTGGCTCAATCATCCTGATGTTGTTGCTCGGATCACGATAAGCACAGCGAGCGCCGACATGACCCGCTCACCCCCACTCACCCAGCCTTGCCCCTGCAGCCTCAAACCCGCAGCCCCGCCCTCGCAGCCTCGAACCCGCAAGCTCCGCCCTATGGGACTACATCTCCAGACTGGGGGGAGCGGTACATAACTGTAAAACTTTATAACCGTGTTATTACTCTGTATAACCGTGTAACTGCATTGTCCTGTGAGTGTGTTTCTGTGCGCATCTGTGTGCATTTCTGCGTGTGTGTGTGTGTGTGTGTGTGTGTGTGCATGTGTGCGTGTATTTGGGCATGTGTGTGTGTGTGTGTGTGTGTGTGTGTGTGTGTATGTGTAAGCATTTCTGAGTGTGTGTAGGTATGTACGTGTGTGTGTGTGTGTGTGTGTAAAGGCTTTACAGTAGCATTACCAGGGCAGTGCTTGGTGCTGTACAGGGGTATAGTGTTCCTCTGACACATGGTGGCCATATGCACACAGCAACAGCACCAGAGTCTCTGTGTTAGTCTCCTATACCTAGCCCTATAACTTCCCCAGCAGCAGAGACTAAAGAATGTCACCCCTCTGTCCTCAGTTTTGCTGTGAACACACACCCAGCTCTCCAAATGTAAGAGTAATTTTGCATAATGATGAAATATAATCACCATTAAGGGAGCTACCAGATGAACAAAACATTTATTTTCACGGCGGCTGCATCAGCTATATTCTGACTCATTGCGCTTGCAATAAAAGTTAAAATATCATATCCTATAAAATGGGTGATAATTTAAATACACATTAATGAACACAGAATTTATGAGATGTGAACCTCTGCATCACTGCACTATAAATCTTGGGTGCAAGGACACAAATAAGTTTTTTTTATTACTTTTTTT